>NC_083420.1:75717464-75804388 GCF_020745735.1 Hemiscyllium ocellatum | reverse complement strand
CCTTACCATTAAGTAATACGTGTAACGAAACCTCGTAACAACTATATCAATTAAATGTAATTGTTGCGGCAGTTCCTGTATTTCACGTGAATATTCTAAATTTGCAGAATTTTCAGCACTGAATTGTTAACCTAAATAAAAGTTTTAAATTATTTATCTTTCAGAAATAAATAAAATCTGTTGCAATTCGGCTTCATAAATTTTTATTCACTTCTGCAAATGGTCAACATTCTTAAAATAAACTTGTTTCGATTTGAAACTTACCACCAAATCACTTCATTCACCTGGCTTTGCTGCCAACATCACTTCCTTGAAGCCAATTAAGCATTTATGTAAATAAACACAGAAATAGAATTCTCAGAACCACAAAACCCTCATTTATATTTCCCTACAAGCACAGCACACGAATTGTGGAAAAAATGCAAATAACTCAATGGATTCCAATACTAATTGATGTTCGGACTTTTTAATACATAAGTTGTATGATTGTTGAATGACAGAGGTATCAATTGTCATGTTTAGTCAAAAAACTATAATTAAGAGATACATTGGCACAGCTAATATTTCTGTGTCTCTTTTTCTCTCTTCCCCTCCTGCCTTTTTTCTTTATATCTGATGCCTTGTTTTGCCTCTCCACAATCGGACAATGTTTTCCCCAATAACATGAAGCCAACACCTCACCAACATTGCCTCTCAGCCAAATTCATCCATTTCTTTCGAGAGATTTGAGTCAGGACAGCAAGATTTTCTCAAAAATCTGTCTGAGCATTGAGTGATCTGGAAACGCTTGATAGGAATGAGGCTGCAAGACTTTACTGTGTTAGTGTTTTCATTGTATCTCTGCACTATTATTCTTGTCTGAGGAATGTTTAATGGTTCAATGTAATGCATATTTAGTCTATAATTAACCTTACGCTGCACATCTCATGTAAGGTTTAATATTATAGAGGTCAATTTATTCTGTATCGACTCTGGGAGGATGTTTTTTAGGGAATCCTGGATGCAGCTCTACTCTGTGTCTAAACCAAAATATATTTGACATGATTGCATTGGACAACACAATATAGAGGGAGATTTACCCAGCACATTACATGAGCTGTACAATCACAGAAAACATTTGATGTAGCCGTGTGAAGGGATTTGAACTCCTACCCACTGTCTTTCTGATTTTGAAATGCTTGACACCAGAATAAAAAGGGAACAACACTATGCATCGAAACTTTGTTATACAAGTAGACTATCATTTACAGGCACAGACATACACACACACATAAGCAAATCATCTCTGAACAACCCTTGCAGTGTTTAATGGATGAGTACTGAGAGAGCTTTAATATGCAACATGTGTGTATTCCATGCAACACATGCCGACAGTGTGCTTGATATGGTAGTTTAAATGTAGTTTTGATCTGTCTTTAACCTTTTCTGTGACAGCCGTGGTTGTGTTTGACAAATATTTAACAGAACTGAAGGACTATAAATGTAGTCACTGCATTAGAGGCAGAATGCAATGCCACCAAACAGTGAGAAAGATGATCCCTGTCTTTTTTCATGATGAGGGGGGATTGAAGCAGCTGGGCTTCAAACATGGAGGTTAATTTAGATGAGACCTATATAATTCTGAAAAGACTAACTTAGAGCAAAGGTCAATGAGAGGGAACCAGAAGCGGTCTGTTCAGCCAATGGGGTTTGGGCTTCCAAACAATGACATCATAGCTGAGCTGATAATCCTCACCTCCATTTTTACAGCGTTTAACTGTAAGCATTGATTCAATTCCCAAATCAAAACCTGCCCATTTCAGCCTTCAGTGTTCTATGGAAACAAATTCCACAGATTCACTACATTCTGGGAGACAAAATTCTGTTCTGCCTGACATTTGTGACCTCTAATTCAGAGATTTTACTCACTGGCCCGAACCTCTCCCACAAGGGGAAACAACATTTCTGCATTTACACCATCAAGTTTCCTGAAAATAATAGATGTTTCAGAATGTCACCACTGAATCTTCTATGTTCTAATGAGTATAGGCCCAAACGACTCAGTCTCTACTCTCAAGACAGTCCCTCCATCCTCAGGATCAGTCGACTAAACCTCGTGTGGATTGTCTCACAGTCCAGTGTACCTTTTCTTTGTGAGATGAGTCCCAAGAACAGTCCACAGTATTCCAGCTGTGGTAAAAATAGAGCTTCTTTTCAGTTTTAACAAACATTATAGTCATACAGATATCAGGCACAGAAACAGACCCTTCGGTCCAACTGCACTGCCCAGATATCCCAACCTGACTGAGTACCATTTACCAGACATTTGGCCTATCTTTCTCTAAATGTTCCCTGTTCATACACCCATCCAGGTGCCTTTTAAATGCAGTAATTGAACCCACCTCCACCACGACCACTGGCAGCTTTTTCCATACATACACGTGAAAAGGTTACCCCTCAGGTTCTTTTCAAACGTTTCTCCTCTCACCTTAATCTGCTGTCCTCTAGTTTTGGACTCTCCCACTCGAGGAAAAAGGCCTTGGCTATTCACCATATCAATGCCCTGCATGATTTTATAGGGTCTTGTTCAGGCCACTCCTCAGCCTCCTTTCCTCTCACTGTAGGGAAAAGAAAAGCCCCAGCCTATTCAGCTTCACCTTATACCTTAAACACTCCAGTTCCAGCATCATTCTTGGAAATCTTTTCTACATCCCCTCAAGTTTCACAAAATCCTTCACAGAAATGGTCAGCCAGATTTGTCTGTAATAATTCTAAACGTGGCCTCACAAATGTTCTGTACAGCTGAGAGATGACATCTCGACTCCTACACTTAATGTTATGACCAATGAAGGAAAGCATGCCAAACACCTTCTTCCCCACCCTGTCTACCTGCAACTCCACTTTCAAGGAATGATGCATCTGCTCCCTTTGGTTTCTTTGCTCAGCAACACTCCCCAAGGCGCAGCCATTAATTGTATAAGTCTTGCCCTGGTTTGCCTTACAAAAATGCAGCACCTCACATTTATTTAATAAAGTTTGGGTTCATGAAAGGCAGGTCATGTTTAACTGATTAATTGGAATTCTTTGAGGTCATAATGAGCGTGGTAGACAATGGGGAACTGGTGAACGTGGTGTATCTGGATTTCCAAAAGGCATTCAGCAAGATGCTGCACAAAAGGCTGCTGCATAAGATAAAGATGCACAGTGTTACAGGCAATGCATTAGCATGGACAGAAAACTGGTTAACTAACAGAATGCAAAACATGGGGATAAATGGGTGTTTTTCTGGTTGGCAATCAGTGGCGAGTGGTGTGTCTCAGGGATGAGTGTTGGGATTGCAATTGTTTACAATTCAGGTCGATTGCTTCGAGTTAGAGATCCAAGTGTAGTGTGTTGTAGTTCGCAGAAGGCACTTAAATGAGTGATAGAGCAAAGTGTGCAGGAGGATATAGACAGGTTAAGTGAGTGGGCAAGAGTCTGGCAGATGGAGTACAATGTTAGTAAACGTGAGGTCATCCATTTTGGTAGGAATAATAACAAACAGAATGCTGCTGTGCAGGGGGACTTGGCTGTTCTTGTGCATGAAACACAAAAGTATGGTTTGCAAGTACAGTAGCTAATTAGGAAGACAAATGGAATAGTGCCCTTCATTGGAAGTGGGTAGTGTTTAAAATTAGGACTTTATCCTCTTTTCTTACAGACAGCATAATCGCTTGTAAATTTCCCACTGACTATTAGGAGGCCCATTTTACAATCCCAGCAAGGTCATCACCTCTTCCTTATTTTTAAGTTTCATCCATATAACTTCACTGGGCAGTCTCCAAGAAATATCCTCTCTACATCCAGCTGTAATGTTCTTTGTAACCAAAAACACTACTCCATCTCCTCTCTTGCTCCTCTGTCTATCCATTCTATAACATCTGTATCCTGGAACATTAAGTTGCCAGTCCTGTTCATCCCTGAGCCACATTTCTGGAATGGTAATGATATCCTTGTCCCACATTCCCATCTATGCTCTATGTTCATCTGTCTCACATGTCAGGCCTCTTCCATCAAAGTAAATGCAGTTTAACAGTCTTACCTTGCTCTTGCCAAACTGTCGACTGCCTTGACTCCGAGAATTGCTCACCGCATCTCACCTCAAACACTTCTCTTTTCTCACTATCTTGTTAGTTCCCACCATCCACCTTACTAATTTAAAACCTTCAGCATACTGCTAGCAAATTTCCCCACAAGAATATCGGTCCCCTTCCAAGTCAGGTCCCTCTTATATAGATCATTTCTATCCCTGAAGAGATCCCAATGATTGAAAAATGGGAATCCTAACCCCTGCAGCAGTTCCTCAGCTACACATTCGCTGCTCTATCTGGCTGTTCCTAATCTCAATATTCCATTAGTTTTTAAACAAACCCCAACATGACATTTGCCATCTTTATTGACAGTTGAAATTAAAAGCTAACTTTTTGTGGTTCGGAGATGCAGACTTTCTGTAGATTTCTGAATTTAATCTCTATCTTGCCTGTTAAAATGCACAAGTTCACGGTTTATGTCTGTTCTCATTTATTTAATCCACATTACATTAATGTGCAAAACTCCTTGTTCACTCTCGTCCTATCTGTATCGCTCCACAAACTTCTTTTTGTGTCATACTCATCACTTGTCTCCGCTCTAATTTTTGTGTCATTCGCAAACTTGCCTACAATATACTCACTTTCCTCATCTAAGTCATCAAAATACTTTGTAAATTGTTTTTGTCCCCCAGAACAGATTTATGTGGTACTCCACACTTTGACATCCTGTAAAATAAAACACTTCATCAAACTTTTCGGATTGGGATTTCAAAAATCCTCTCTCCACGTTAATACAGTACCTCCAAAGCCAAGGCTCCTTTCTCATTCAGTAATCTTATGCATGGGTGCTATCAAACACCTTCAGAAAATCAAAACATATTACAATCACCGTTTCCTCCATTTTCTCCAAGAATTCCAATACATTTATCAGGCAAGATTTCCATTTTGTAAAGCCATTCCCAGTTTTCTGCTGGAACATCCTTTTTTAAAGACTCCACCATTTTTTTCAATAAATGATGTTAAACTAAGTAGGTGATATACTTAGATTAGATTAGATTACTTACAGTGTGGAAACAGGCCCTTCGGCCCAACAAGTCCACACCGACCCGCCGAAGCGCAACCCACCCATACCCCTACATTTACTCCTTACCCCTTACCACTATGGGCAATTTAGAATGGCCAATTCACCTGACCCGCACATCTTTGGACTGTGGGAGGAAACCGGAGCACCCGGAGGAAACCCACGCAGACACGGGGAGAACGTGCAAACTCCACACAGTCAGTCGCCTGAGTCGGGAATTGAACCCGGGTCTCCAGGCGCTGTGAGGCAGCAGTGCTAACCACTGTGCCACCGTGCCGCCCACTAAGTAGCCTCAGTCAATCTTTTGTGTGCCTTAACTTTTTATGAGTGAAGGTGTTGGTTGAAGGATCTACTATCAGCCGTCACTTCCACCTGCTGGAGAAGCACTGTCATCTACTGTGAAAAACTCAACAAGTTGTATCTATGTTCATTTACTGAGAAAGCAATTCCACAAATGTTCTAGCTCATCACCTTCTGCTGGCAGTCCCAGATTTTACGAAGCTATTCATTGAAAGTCGACAAGGCTAATTAACATCAAATCAAGATCAATAATTCAGCAGAAATATCTCAATTCCTGGTCACGTATTTTTGTTCATCTCTTTTTAGGACATTAGCTTTGACAATGTGGAGACTGTATGGGTGGAGCTGTGAAATACCAAGGGACAAAAAACATTAGTGGGTGTCATACACAGACCCCTAGACTGCAGTGGTCGTATCGGAATAGTATTAAACAGGAAATTAGCCAAGCATGTGATATGGAGACATCTGTGATCATGGGTGATTTTAATCTGCATCTAGATTGGACAAATCAAATTAGCCACAATGTCTTAGAGGAAAAATTCCTGGAGTACATACAGGATGGTTTTCTTAACCAATATGTGGATGAACCAACTAGAGAGCAGGCCATCTTAGACTGGGTACTGTGTAATGAGAAGGGAATCATGGCCAATCTAGCTGCGTGAGACTCCTTGGGGATGAGTGACCATGACATGATACAACTTTTTTATCAAGATGGAGAGTGAGCCAGCCGATTTGGAGACTAGGGTGCTGAATTTTAATAAAGGAAACTGTGAAGATATATAAGGCATGAGTTGGTATTGATAGATCGGTGAAAGTTGCTTAAAGGTGTGCCAGTAGATAGGCATTGGTAAATATTCAAGGAAATCATGGGGGAACTGCAACAGGGCGGCACGGTGGCACAGTGGTTAGCACTGCTGCCTCACAGCGCCAGGGACCTGGGTTCAATTCCCGCCTCAGGCGACTGACTGTGTGGAGTTTGCACGTTCTCCCCGTGTCTGCGTGGGTTTCCTCCGGGTGCTCCGGTTTCCTCCCACAGTCCAAAGATGTGCGGGTCAGGTGAATAGACCATGCTAAATTGTCCATAGTGTTAGGTAAGGGGTATATGTAGGGGTATGGATGGGTTGCGCTTCGGCGGGTCGGTGTGGACTTGTTGGGCCGAAGGGCCTGTTTCCACACTGCAAGTAATCTAATCTAAAAAAAAGCTATTTATTCCTGCCTGGTACAAAAGCAAAATGGGTAACAGGGCCAATCCATGGCTTATAAAGGAAATTAGATAGCATCCAATTGAAGGAAATAGCATAGAAATGGGCCAAGAAAAATGACAGGTCTGATATTTGAGAGCAGTTTCGAATTCAGCAAAGAAGGACCAAGGGATTGATTAAGATGGGGAAAACACAGTACAAAAGAAAGTAAGCTTGCAGGGAACATGAAGACTGATGCTACAAGGTTCTACAGTACATGAAGAGAAAGAGATTGATGAAGCCAAATGTTAGGTCCCTACAGATGGAAATTGGGGAAATGTATAACAAAGGACAACGAACAGCTGAGCAATTGTATACATCCTTTAGTTCTGTCTTCACAAAAACCGACAGTTATACAGGAGGTGGGTGAGGCTGCAGTTGGAGCATGTGTTCTGTTTTGGTCACCTTACTCGGGGAAGGATGTTATTAAACTGGAAAGAGTGCAGAAGAAATTTATAAGGATGTTGCTCGCACTCAGTGTTATAAGGAGAGGCTGAACAAGCCTTTTCTTTTCTTGGCAGTCTAGGAGACTGAGAGGGGATCTTATAGAACTGTACAAAATTATGAGAGGCAGACACTCAGTCTTTTTTGTCTTGAAGAAGATATCCTCCTCTGTCTTTCCAATCTGCAGGCTCCCTGCCTCTCTTCCTGATGAAGGGTTTTTGCCCGACACGTCGATTTTCCTGCTCCTCGGATGCTGCCTGACCTGCTGTGCTTTTCCAGCACCACTCTCATCTAGACTCTGGTTTCCAGCATCTGCAGTCCTTTTAACTAGTTGGTTTATATCAGGCAGACAGAGATTAGTGTCAGTGACTGTGGGGCTGGTTTATATCAGACAGGCAGAGATTGGTGTCAGTGTCTGTGGGGCTGGTTTATATCAGACTGGGGGAGATTGGTGTCAGTGACTGTGGGGCTGGTTTATATCAGACAGGCAGAGATTGGTGTCAGTGACTGTGGGGCTGGTTTATATCAGACAGGGGGAGATTGGCGTCAGTGACTGTGGGGCTGGTTTATATCAGACTGGGGGAGATTGGTGTCAGTGTCTGTGGGGCTGGTTTATATCAGACTGGGGGAGATTGGTGTCAGTGACTGTGGGGCTGGTTTATATCAGACTGGGGGAGATTGGTGTCAGTGTCTGTGGGGCTGGTTTATATCAGACTGGGGGAGATTGGTGTCAGTGTCTGTGGGGCTGGTTTATATCAGACTGGGGGAGATTGGTGTCAGTGACTGTGGGGCTGGTTTATATCAGACAGGGGGAGATTGGTGTCAGTGTCTGTGGGGCTGGTTTATATCAGACAGGGGGAGATTGGTGTCAGTGTCTGTGGGGCTGGTTTATATCAGACTGGGGGAGATTGGTGTCAGTGACTGTGAGGCTGGTTTATATCAGACAGGGGGAGATTGGTGTCAGTGACTGTGGGGCTGGTTTATATCAAACAGGGGGGGATTGGTGTCAGTGTCTGTGGGGCTGGTTTATATCAGACAGGGGGAGATTGGTGTCAGTGTCTGTGAGGCTGGTTTATATCAGACAGGGGGAGATTGGTGTTAGTGACTGTGAGGCTGGTTTATATCAGACAGGGGGAGATTGGTGTCAGTGACTGTGAGGCTGGTTTATATCAGACAGGGGGAGATTGGTGTCAGTGTCTGTGGGGCTGGTTTATATCAGGCTGGAGGAAACTGTTGTCACTGTCTGTGGGGCAGGGTGAAATCAGACATGGGGAGACTTGTGTCTGTGGGGTGGTTTATATTCGACAGGGGGAGATTGGTGTCAGTGAGCGAGGGGCTGGTTTATATCTGACAGGAGGAGTTTGGTGAGGATGTTATAAAGCCAGAAAAGGATCACTTCATGTTTTAATTCTCTTTCAAGGCATACTGGGCATTCAAGGGTTAAACATTCCACTGTGAAACAGACTCATTACAGTATCAATTACAGAATAGACGGAACATCTCAGTAGGATAACTGAATCTTCGAGAAGGAATCCATTGCAGCCACAAATGTGGATTCCTCTGCAGCCTCAGGCAACGGTATTTGTCCTCCCCAGCCCAGACTGATAGCCTTGGCCACAACCCTGTTCAACTGCCTCCTGCTCCCATTATCTTGCTTCTCTCTCCGTATTAGCATAGGGATGTGAATTCCCCGGTGAAAACAGGCAAAACCCTTCAGTTTTAATCTCTTCCCATTGACACATGATCATGAAGAACACGATAATCAGTTGTTATCGCAGGACATCAACATTCACCGGACCTTGTAAAATTATAATTGCCCATCTTAAACAGTGTAACGACAGTCAACCATGTGGATTATAGACCTTTTGTATCACCACAAGTAGACGCACAACTACTTTCAGGGACGTGGAGAATCTCGCGCTGCACTCCGATAATAAAGCATCTGCTGTTGTACTGAAACTTGTGTCGTCTGGATTTGTGGAACAAAATATAGATTAACAGCCTCACTATTCTATGTTTGATTTTTCATTTTCAATCAGGAAGTGTCTGCTTCGCCTTCCCATATCTAACAAACCATCAGATTTCATCTCTGCAGCCTCAGATCCTCTCTGTCACCACAAATAAACACTGAGTGATGAAGAGATTTAGCAGGTGCAGAAGCATCTGCAGAGAGCGAGAACAGAGTTCAAACCCAGGTCTGACAGTGTGTCCGAATAAAGCTCAACATTGTGGCACTGCCACACTGACAATTGTTAGTGCCAACACCTCAATCAAAGGCTCTTCATTGTCCTGTTGTTTATCGAATGGCAGTGGTCTACAGTGCAGAACAAGTCCCTTCAGCCCATTGATTCTGTGCCAGTCATAAACAACCATCAAACTATGGTAACCTCATTTCTCAGCCCTCGGCCCATCACCTTGTATCAGGTAAAAACAAGGACTGCAGATGCTGGAAACCAGAGTCTAGATTAGAGTGGTGCTGGAACAACCCAGCAAGTCAGGCAGCATCCAAGGAGCAGGAAAATTGACGTTTCGGGCAAACAGTACAGACTACAGCTTCAAAAACACCAGCAACGGTTCTCCTTCAAGACCCATCACCTTGTATGTCTTGGCATTGCAAGTGCAAATCTGAATACTTCTTCAATGATTTGATGAGCTTCTGTCTGTAATGCCCTTCCGGCAGTGAATTCAGTTTCTCACCACCCTCTGGGTGAAAGCCTTTTTCCTTCATTACACAGACCATGAGTAGAGGAGTTAGGACATCATGTTGAGGTTGTACAGGCCTCTTCTAGAATACTGTGTCCTATTCTGGTCTCCCTGTTATAGGAGGGGTATTGTTAAACTGTTCAGAAATTATTTACAAGGATGTTACCAGGACTGGATGGTTTGAGTTCGATGGAAAGAAGCTTGAAGGTTGAGGGGTGACCTTACAGAGGTTTATAATATAATAAGGAGCATATATCAGGTGAATGTCAGATGTCTTTTCCCTCGGGTGATAGAATTCAGGGTTTGTATATGAAGAGGAAGTGATTAGAGAGATATGGAACAAGTACAGGTAAATGGGACTAGGGTAATTTAGGATATCTGGTCAGCATGGATAAGTTGGGCCGAAGGATCTGTTTCTGTGCTGTATGTCTCTATTACTCAATGACATGGTTGAGATGTATAAAATAATGAGGGGTGTTCATAAGGGAGACAGTGAGGAAATTTTCCCCTTGGACTAGGGAGCTTATTCCCCCCTAGACTTCAGCGCTAGGGGACATACTTTTAAAGTGAGAGGAGAAAGATTTAAAAGGGAAATGAGGGTCAACTTTTTCTACACAGAGAGTGGTTCGTGAGGAATTAATGGATGCGGGTTCAGTTCCAATGTTGAAAAGGTATTTGGACAAACAGGAAAGTATTGAAGGGATATGGGCCAGGAGCAGGTGGTGGGACTGGTTTTGTTTGGGATTATGGGTAGCATGGACTTTGGGGGGAACCAAAAGGTCTGTTTCCATGCTGTATGACTTTATCACTGACATTCCCCTTAAGTCTCCTGTCCCTTACCTTAAATATCTGCAATGCCTTCCAGTCTTCACAACATTTGTCTGAATTGGTTCCTCCATCAAGGGGAATATTTCCTTACTGTCTACCCAATCAACACCTCTCATTATTTTGTACATATCAGGGATCTCATAGAGTCAAACAGATGTACAACACAGAAACAGATCCTTCAGCCCAACTCGTCCATGCCAACCTGATATCCAAAATTAACCTCGTCCCATTTACCAGCACTTGGCCCTCTAATCCCTTCCAGTTCAAATTAAAAATCACCCAACACCAGGTTATAATCCAACAGGGGTTTATTTGGAACCACTAGCTTTCCGAACACTGCTCCTTCATCAGGTGGTTGTGGAGTTTTCTTTTACCCCTCCCGATACCTTTTATATGTTACTAGCCTTGTACTGGCCTGCACTTCCTCTTGCATACATGCACCGCCTGTTGCATGAAAACGTTGCCCCTTAGGACCCTTGTAAGTCTTTCCCCTCTCACCCTAAACCTATGCCCTCTAGTTCTGGACTCCCCCACCCCAGGGAAAAAACCTTGTCTATTTACCCTATCCATGCATCCATGATTTTATAAACCTCTAGAAGGTCACTCCTCAACCTTCAACACTCCAGGGAAACCAGTTCCAGCCTATTCAGCCTTTCCTGTAGTTCAAACCCTCTAACCCTGGCAACATCCTTGTAAATCTTTTCTGAACCCTTTCAAATTTCACAACATCCTTTCTATAGGAATCAGAGCAGAATTGCACACAATACTCCAAAGGTGGCCTAACCAATGTCCTGTACCGCCACAACATGACCTCCAAACTCCTTTACTCAATGCTCTGACTAATAAGGGAAAGTATATCAAATGCCTTTTTCACTATCCTATCTACCTGTGACTCCCCTCTCAATCTCTCTGGTCTAAGGAAAACGAACCAATCTTTCCAGTCGCTCTTCATAACTGAAACGCTCCAGCTCAGACAATATCTTTCCAAGTCTTGAGTGCTAACACATCCCTCCTTAAATGGGGATTCCAGAAATGCAGACAACAAGCTAGCTGTCCCCTAGCCAATGTTTTCGATAGTTCTAACAGAACTTCCCAGCTCAAACTCGGTGCTTAACAAGGAAAGGCGAGTTTATCACCTGTGCTGGTGTTTAAGTGACTGGGGGACATGCACAACAAGGTCCCTCTGATCTTCAGTGCTTCCCAGGGTCCTATAGTTCATCACGTATTCCCTTACCATGATTGCCCTCCTATGATCTAAGCCCATCTTCCTCACTGTTTGCCACCACACTGGTTTTCATATCATCTGTGAACTCACTGATCAATCCTCCAACTTTCAAGTGAAAGTTATTTCAATAAACCTAGAAACTGCGAGGTCCCAATACTGGCCTCTGCAAGATCCCACTGGGAGAAAGTGAGGACTGCAGGCGCTGGAGATCAGAGCTGAAAATCTGTTGCTGGAAAAGCGCAGTAGGTCAGGCAGCATCCAAGGAGCAGGAGAGTCGACGTTTCGGGCATGAGCCCTTCTTCAGGAATGAGGAAAGTGTGTCCATCAGGCTAAGATAAAAGGTAGGGAGGAGGGACTTGGGGGAGGTGCATTGGAAATGCGATAGGTGGAAGGAGGTCAAGGTGAGGGTGTTAGGCCAGAGTGGGGGTGGTGGCGGAGAGGTCAGGAAGAAGATTGCAGGTTAGGAAGGCGGTGCTGAGTTCGAGGGATTTGACTGAGACAAGGTGCGGGGAGGGGAAATGAGGAAACTGGAGAAATCTGAGTTCATCCCTTGTGGTTGGAGGGTTCCTAGGCGGAAGATGAGGCGCTCTTCCTCCAGCCGTCGTGTTGCTATGGCCTGGCAATAGAGGAGTCCAGGGACCTGCATGTCCTTGGTGGAGTGGGAGAGGGTGTTGAAGCGTTGAGCCATGGGGTGGTTGGGTTGGTTGGTTCGGGTGTCCCAGAGGTGTTCTCTGAAACAGTCCGCAAGTAGGCAGCCTGTCTTCCTAATATAGAGGAGGCCCCATCGGGTGCAGCGGATGCAGTAAATGATGTGTGTGGAGGTGCAGGTGAATTTGTGGTGGATATGGATGGATCCCTTGGGCCTTGGAAGGAAGTAAGGGGGGAGGCAATTTTGCATCTCTTGCAGTTGCAGGGGAAGGTGCCGGGAGTGAAGGTTGGGTTGGTGGGGGGTGTGGACCTGACGAGGAGTCACGGAGGGAATGGTCTTTTTAGAATGCTGATAGAGGAGGGGAGGGAAATATATCTCTGGTGGTGGGGTCCGTTTGGAAGTGGCGGAAATGACGACGGATGATACGATGTATATGGAGGTTGGTGGGGTGGTAGGTGAGGACCAGTGGGGTTCTGTCCTGGTGGCGATTGGAGGGGCGGGGCTTAAGGGCGGAGGAACGGAAAGTGGAGAAGATGAGGTGGAGGTCATATTCGATCACGTCTGGGGAGATATTGCGGTCTTTGAAGAAGGAGGCCATCGGGGTTGTACGGTATTGGAACTGGTCCTCCTGGGAACAGATGCGGCGGAGACGAAGGAATTGGGAATATGGGATGGCGTTTTTACAGGGGGCAGGGTGGGAGGAGGCGTTGTCTAGGTAGCTGTGGGAGTCGGTCGGTTTATAGTAAATGTCCGCATTGATTCGGTTGCCTGAGATAGAAAGGGAAAGGTCTAGGAAGGGGAAGGAGGTGTCTGAGATGGTCCAGGTAAATTTGAGGTCAGGGTGGAAGGTGTTGGTAAAGTGGATGAACTGTTCAACCTGCCTCCACGAGGCAGCGCCGATACAGTCATCGATGTAGCGGAGGAAAAGGTGGGGGGTGGTGCCAGTGTAGCTGCAGAAGATGGACTGTTCCACATATCCTACGAAGAGGCAGGCATAGCTGGGGCCCATGCGGGTGCCCTCCTTTGGTTTGGAGGAAGTGGGAGTGTTGGAAAGAGAAGTTGTTCAGGGTGAGGACCAGTTCAGTCAGTCGAAGGAGGGTGTCAGTGGAAGGGTACTGGTTGGTACGGCGGGAAAGGAAGAAGCGGAGGGCTTTGAGTCCTTCATGATGGGGGATGGAGGTGTACAGGGACTGGATGTCCATGGTGAAGATAAGGCGTTGGGGACCGGGGAAGCGAAAATCATAGAGGAGGTGGAGGGCGTGGGTGGTGTCCCAAACGTAGGTGGGGAGTTCTTGGACTAAGGGGGACAGGACCATGTCGAGGTATGCAGAGATGAGTTCTCTGGGGCAGGAACAGGCTGAGACAATGGGTCAGCCGGGGCAGTCAGGTTTGTGGATTTTGGGCAGGAGATAGAAATGGGCAGTGTGGGGTTGTGGGACTCTGAGTTTGGAGATGATGGAAGGGAGATCGCCTGAGGTGATGAGGTTATGGATGGTCTGGGAGATGATGGTTTGGTGGTTGGAGGTGGGGTCATGGTCAAGGAGGCAGTAAGAGGAGGTGTCCGCGAGCTGGCGTTTAGCCTCAGTGGTGTAAAAGTCGGTGCGCCAAACTACTACCGCGCCTCCCTTGTCTGCCGGTTTGATGGTGAGGTTGGGGTTGGAGTGGAGGGAGTGGAGGGCTGCACGTTCTGAGGGTGAGAGGTTGGAGTGGGTGAGAGGGATGGAGAGGTTGAGGCGGTTAATGTCGCGGCGGCAGTTGGCTATGAAGTGATTGAGGGCAGGTAAGAGGCCAGCACAGGGTGTCCAGGTGGATGGGGTGTGTTGGAGGCGGGAGAAGGGGTCGTCAGAGGGTGGGCGAGAATCCTGGTTGAAGAAGTAGGCACGGAGGCGAAGGCGGCGGAAGAATTGTTCGATGTCTCGCCGCGTGTTGAACTCGTTCATCCGAAAGCGTAGGGGGATGAAGGTGAGGCCTTGTACAGCTTGGGGAAGGTAGGAAGGGACAGTGGTAGCATCTTTACCTCTGAGCTAGGAGATTCAGTTTCAAGTCCCACCTGGTCTAGAGGAATACCATACCATCACTGAACAGGTTGGTTGAGAAACTATCTCCAAGGTGTTTTCTCCTCTCTGAAATCCTGAATAGACATTCCAACAATACCTCTGCACCTGAATGGCACTATCTCTTCTCAATCTAATCTTTCTTCCTTCCATCCGAACCTCTTTTGGGAGATTTACAGCATTCACTTTACCCCAGGGAAGTGAGTTTTGCAGCTTTTAAAAACTTTTATGTTTGTGTCTTCGCTGAAACAGCAGCAGGAATTAATCTTCTTGGATCACACACACACACACACACACACACACACACACACACACACACACACACAACCCTGATCTCGGATGATGACCTCTGCAGGGAGACAGACATCAACTGTAAATAACCTCTTGGATCTTCCTGTACATCGACAGCATTGGTCTGTTTGGGTGCCTGCTTTTCTAAACCGTGTCTAAGCAACAAATGATGATAGATTCATAACAGTTTTCCTCCAATCCATGTTTAAGGCATGTGTTTGTGTTATTTTTCACTGAGTGTTGATATAATCTTCTAAAATGGGGACTGGCTTCCATCTCAGATGACCACACCAGCGTGCCTTGGGGACCCAGAGGAAATGATTAGGGAAGTGTATCTGTACCATTCCACCTTCTGCACCCTGTACCGCCAGATAGTGCTCCCTCAGTATCTCAGAAAGCACCTCCTCTGTATGTTTATCCCCAAAGCACCTCGACAGAACATTCATGCCCTCAACACCTCAGAAAACAAACCTGTTACCCCCTTAGACCGTGTTCATCCCCAAACCTGTTCTCACTGTGGTGACCCACAGCCACCCCCAAGATTGGAGCCCAGGGCCCAGAACATTATTTGGGTCTCTGGATTGGTTATAGAATGTGGAAGCAGGCCATTCGGCCTATCAGGTTCACACTGACCCTCGGCAGAGCATCCCATCCCCCCACTCCATCCCTGGATCCCTTCATTCCCTCAGGCTAATCCACAGAGCCTGCACATCTTTGGACAGTGGGAGGGAACTGAAGCACCCAGAGGCTGACACGGGGAGAATGTGCAAACTCCACACAGACAGTCGCCCGAGGCTGGAATTGAACCCGGGTGGGGTGAGGCAACAGAGCTAACCACAGAGCCCCTGTGACAATCCCACTATCTCCGCCCCATTGATGACCGTTTGATGTGTATACCCGGGGAGTATCTAACCTGTCTAGCGTTTATTTAAGAAAGATTAGGGAAAAGGACAATGCCTCCACAAGCTCAAGATGCTTGGTCCCCCTCTAAAAAATATTTATATGAGTTTCAAACAGAGACTTTATTCACAAAAACAATGATGTACAAACATAGTAACTAAAGTTTGGTTCTGTACAATCTTTACAACAAGTCTTTATGATGACATATATACTTCTCTTGGCTGATTAACTGAAATGTTAGATCTGAGCTGTTCCTTCTTAATTAACATCATAAAGTTACATTGATAAGGATCTTTGTGAAGTGCCGTAAATCTTTATCTGTTCCCCCATGCATCCCGCCCTCCAAATACAATGCCTTACAAAGGCTTAAACCTGAGCTGAAAATGTGTTGCTGGAAAAGTGCAGCAGGTCAGGCAGCATCCAAGGAGCAGGAGTATTGACGGAAACATCGATTCTCCTGCTCCTTGGATGCTGCCTGACCTGCTGCGCTTTTCCAGCAACACATTTTCAGCTCTGATCTCCAACATCTGCAGTCCTCACTTTCTCCTAAAAGCCTTAAAACTGTTTGTCAACTTTCAACAGAAGCAACCTCAGGGCATGAACACAGACTGAGTTGCTCAGTGACACAAGATTGATTGGGTCAGATCAAATTCTCAAGCAAACACCCGCACAGATTGCTGGGGAAATTAGAACATAGAACATAGAACAATACAGCACAGAACAGGCCCTTCGGCCCACGATGTTGTGCCGAACATCTATCCTAGATTAAGCACCCATCCATGTACCTATCCAAATTCAGCAGATCAGACAGCAACGGTGAAGAGAGAGAGAGAGGAACAATTCACATTTCAAGTGACCCTTCCTCAAAACAGTCTGTTCTGAAGGAACTTTTCCGCAGAAATCACTGGATTGAAAGGTGAACTCTCTCTCTCTCTCCCTTCACAGATGCTGCCGGACATGCTTAGCTTCTTCAGCAATCTCTGTATTGATGGTTCAGGTTTCCAGCGCGTCCGTACAAGTTAATTTTAGTGTTGAATTCCCAAGCTTGCTCTATTATAGGGATTGGATTCCTCTGATACAGAGTGTGGGGGGGTGGGGGTCTCAGTTACCTCAGCTAACTGGTTCGTGATGGCAACATTGTTGGCTCAATTTCTATCATGTCTGAAATTACCATCAAGGCCCCAACTTCTCCACCTCACCCCTCCCCTGAGGTGTGTAACCCACCAGTCCTCTCTCTCTGACAAGACAGCAGCTCCCGGGTCCTCCTGGTCTATAATAACTTCCCAACTTTAAAAAGGCACTCCAGTAAGAGAGCTCTTTACATGGTTCAGGTCAAAATCCTGGAGTTCCCTCCCTAACATCAACGTGGGACACCAAGGGCTATAGCAGGAGAATACAGCTCACCCCCACCATCCAGGCAACTGGATGGTATGGTAATCTCATGCAAGTGAAATTTGCAAGTAACCTTTATTACAAGGTCACGGTGGATGGTCACTGAGACTGTTTCTTTACCTCTGTTCAAATCAGTGTAACGGAGAACCAAAGGGTGGGGTGAAAATGACAGTGATAGCATTTCGTAGGTTGGTGTCTGTTTGAGGTTGCATCATCTCTATGAATGTTTGAACACTTATTCAAGGGCATGCAGTTAGCTGCCAGAGGATATGGTGGGGGCTGGTACAATTGCGACATTTAAAAGGCATCAGGATGAGTATGTGAATAGGAAGGGTTTAGAGGGATATCAGCCAAGTGCTAGCAAATGGAACTAAATTAAGTTGGATATCTGGTTGGCATGAATAAGTTGGGCCGAAAGGTCTGTTTCCATGCTGTGCATCTCTCTGAATAGACTGTTGCAAAGTTTCAGACAGGGCTTGGATTGTGTGTCTCTGTCATACTTTCTCAGAATCTGCAAATGCAATGTCTCCATATTTCCACAAAACATTAAGAAAGAGAAAAAAAAAGGTCAGTACTGAGGGAGTGCCACACTGTTGGAGGGTCAGTGATACGTTAGTGTTGCACTGTCAGAGGATCTGTACTGAAGAAAAGCTGCACTGTCAGATTGTCAATACTGAAGGATTGCTGTACTGTCAGAGGGTCAGTTAGGATGGAGTGCTGCACTGTCAGAGGGTCAGTACTGAGGGAGTGCTGCACTGTCAGAGGGTCAGTACTGAGGGAGTGCTGCACTGTCAGAGGGTCAGTACTGAGGGAGTGCTGCACTCTCAGAGGCTCAGTACTGAGGGAAAGTTGCACTGTCAGAGGGTCAGTGCTGAGGGAGTGCTGCACTGTCAGAATGTCAGTACCGAGTGATGCTGTACTGTCAGGGAGTGAGTGCTTAGGCAGTGCTGCACTGTGAGAGGGTCTGTAATGAGGGAGTGTTGCACTGTCAGAAGGTCATCATGCAGTGAGCACTCCACTGTCAGAGGGTCAATACTGAGGGAGTGCCACTCTGTGGAGAGTGAGTACTAAGTTAACGTTGCAGTCGGAGGATCAGTAAATAGGCAAACCTGCACTATCAGAGGATCAGTACTGGGGGGCGCAACACTGCCGGACCTTCAGTACTGAGGGAGTGCTGCACTGTCAAAGGGTCAGAGCAAAATGAGCGCTGCACTGTTGCAAGGTCATTACTGTGAAAGCACAACATTATCGGAGCATAAGTACTGAGGGAGCACTAAATTGTCAGAAGAACAGTATTGAGAGAATGCCACCCTGTCAGAGGTGCTGTAGTGAGGGAGTGCGACACTGTCAAAGGGTCAGCACAGAGGAAGTGCAATACTGTCAAGGGTCAGTGCTGAGGAGGCGCTGCACTGTTAGAGGGTCAGTACTGTGGGTCCATTGGAATGTCAGAGGGTGAAAATGGATGGAATACCGCACTGTCAGAGTTTCATTGCAGTGCAGTGCCACACTGTCAGAGAGTCACTACTGGGGGAGTGCTTCTCTGTCAGAGGGGCAGTACCGAGAGAGTGTCATACTGTTAGAGGGTCAGTACTGAGGGAGTGCCGCACTGTCAGAGGGTCAGTACTGAGGGAGCGCTGCACCGTCAAAGGTCAGTACTGTGGGAGAGCTGCACTGTCAGAGGGTCAGTACTGAGGGAGCACTGCACCGTCAAAGGTCAGTACTGAGGGAGTGCTGCACTGTCAGAGGGTCAGTACTGAGGGAGCACTGCACCGTCAAAGGTCAGTACTGAGGATGTGCTGCACTGTCAGAGGGTCAGTACTGAGGATGTGCCGCACTGTCAGAGGGTCAGTACTGAGGGAGTGCTGCACTGTCAGAGGGTCAGTATTGAGGGAGCGGTGCACTGTCAGAGGGTCAGTACTGAGAGTGTGGCACACTATTGGAGAGTCAATACTCAGGGAGCACCACGCAATCAAAGGGTCAGTACGGAGACAGTGCCTCACTTTTGGAGTGTCAGTACTGAGAGAGTTCCTCACTGTCAGAGGGTCAGTATGGGGCAGTGCCGCATTGTCACTGACTTTCCAAAATGTGGCACACCCTCAGTATTGATCCTCCGACAGATCGCCATACACTCAGTGCTGAGGGAGTGCCACACTTTTGGAAAGACAGTATTGAGGGAGTGGTGCACTGCCAGAGGGTCAGTACAAAGGATGTGCCGAACTATCGGAGGAGAGTACTGAGGGAGCACTGCACTGTCAAAGGGTGAGAAGTGAAGGAATGCACACTGTCAGTGGGTCAGTACTGAGGGAGTACCGCATTGCCAGAGGATCAGTATTGAGGGTGTGTTACACTGTCAGAGGTTAGTACTGAGGGAGTGCTAAACTGTCAAAGGGTCAGTACAAAATGAGCACAGAACTGTTGAACGGTCATTACTGAGGGAGAACAACACTGTCGTAGCGTCAGTGCTGAGGGAGTGCTGCACTGTCAGAGGGTCAACACAGAGGGAGTGCTGCACTGTCAGAGGGTCAGCACAGAGGGAGTGCTGCATTGTCAGAGTGCCGTACAGAGGAAGCGCTGCACTGTCGGAGGGTCACACGGAGGTCTGGACTGAGGGAGTGTCACATTGTCAGAGGTTCAGTCCTCAATGAATGCCACCTTGTCAGAGGGTCAGTACTGAGGGAGCATTGCACCATCAGAGGATCAGTACAGAGGGACCGCTACATTGCCAGAGTAATAGTACTGAGGGAGTACTGTACTGTCAAAGGTTCAGTACTGAGGGAGTGCTGCACTGTCAAAGGTGCAGGACAGAGGGTGTTGCCGCACTGGTGGTGTCAGTATTAATGGAATGCCGCACTGTTGGAGTGTCAGCACTGAGGGATAGCCGCACTGTCAGGAGTTTAGTACTGAGGGAGGGCCGCACTGTCAGGAGTTTAGTTCTGAGGGAGGGCCGCACTGTCAGGAGTTCAGTTCTGAGGGAGGGCTGCACTGTCAAGAGTTCAGTTCTGAGGGAGGGCCGCACTGTCGGGAGTTTAGTTCTGAGGGAGGGCCGCACTGTCAGGAGTGTAGTTCTGAGGGAGTGCCGCACTGTCAGGAGTTTAGTACTGAGGGAGGGCCGCACTGTCAGGAGTTTAGTTCTGAGGGAGGGCTGCACTGTCAGGAGTTTAGTACTGAGGGATAGCCGCACTGTCAGGAGTTCAGTTCTGAGGGAGGGCTGCACTGTCAGGAGTTCAGTACTGAGGGATAGCCGCACTGTCAGGAGTTCAGTTCTGAGGGATAGCCGCACTGTCAGGAGTTCAGTTCTGAGGGAGGGCTGCACTGTCAGGAGTTTAGATCTGAGGGAGGGCCGCACTGTCGGGAGTTTAGTTCTGAGGGAGGGCCGCACTGTCAGGAGTGTAGTACTGAGGGAGGGCCGCACTGTCAGGAGTTTAGTTCTGAGGGAGGGCCGCACTGTCAGGAGTTTAGTTCTGAGGGAGTGCCGCACTGTCAGGAGTGTAGTACTGAGGGAGTGCCGCACTGTCAGGAGTTTAGTACTGAGGGAGGGCCGCACTGTCAGGAGTTTAATACTGAGGGAGGGCTGCACTGTCAGGAGTTTAGTACTGAGGGAGGGCTGCACTGTCAGGAGTTTAGTACTGAGGGAGGGCCGCACTGTCAGGAGTTTAGTACTGAGGGAGTGCTGCACTGTCAGGAGTTTAGTACTGAGGGAGGGCCGCACTGTCAGGAGTTTAATACTGAGGGAGGGCCGCACTGTCAGAGGGTCAGCACAGAGGGAGTGCTGCACTGTCAGAGGGTCAGCACAGAGGGAGTGCTGCATTGTCAGAGTGCCGTACAGAGGAAGTGCTGCACTGTCGGAGGGTCACACGGAGGTCTGGACTGAGGGAGTGTCACATTGTCAGAGGTTCAGTCCTCAATGAATGCCACCTTGTCAGAGGGTCAGTACTGAGGGAGCATTGCACCATCAGAGGATCAGTACAGAGGGACCGCTACATTGCCAGAGTAATAGTACTGAGGGAGTACTGTACTGTCAAAGGTTCAGTACTGAGGGAGTGCTGCACTGTCAAAGGTGCAGGACAGAGGGTGATGCCGCACTGGTGGTGTCAGTACTAATGGAATGCCGCACTGTTGGAGTGTCAGCACCGAGGGATAGCCGCACTGTCAGGAGTTTAGTACTGAGGGAGGGCCGCACTGTCAGGAGTTTAGTTCTGAGGGAGGGCCGCACTGTCAGGAGTTTAGTTCTGAGGGAGGGCTGCACTGTCAGGAGTTTAGTTCTGAGGGAGGGCTGCACTGTCGGGAGTTTAGTACTGAGGGAGGGCCGCACTGTCAGGAGTTTAGTACTGAGGGATAGCCGCACTGTCAGGAGTTTAGTACTGAGGGATAGCCGCACTGTCAGGAGTTTAGTACTGAGGGAGGGTCGCACTGTCAGGAGTTTAGTTCTGAGGGAGGGCTGCACTGTCAGGAGTTTAGTTCTGAGGGAGGGCCGCACTGTCAGGAGTTTAGTACTGAGGGAGGGCCGCACTGTCGGGAGTTTAGTTCTGAGGGAGGGCCGCACTGTCAGGAGTGTAGTACTGAGGGAGGGCCGCACTGTCAGGAGTTTAGTACTGAGGGAGGGCCGAACTGTCAGGAGTTTAGTACTGAGGGAGGGCCGCACTGTCAGGAGTGTAGTACTGAGGGAGGGCCGCACTGTCAGGAGTTTAGTTCTGAGGGAGGGCCGAACTGTCAGGAGTTTAGTTCTGAGGGAGGGCTGCACTGTCAGGAGTTTAGTACTGAGGGAGGGCCGCACTGTCAGGAGTTCAGTTCTGAGGGATAGCCGCACTGTCAGGAGTTCAGTTCTGAGGGAGGGCTGCACTGTCAGGAGTTTAGTTCTGAGGGAGGGCCGCACTGTCGGGAGTTTAGTTCTGAGGGAGGGCCGCACTGTCAGGAGTGTAGTACTGAGGGAGGGCCGCACTGTCAGGAGTTTAGTTCTGAGGGAGGGCCGCACTGTCAGGAGTTTAGTTCTGAGGGAGTGCCGCACTGTCAGGAGTTTAGTACTGAGGGAGTGCCGCACTGTCAGGAGTTTAGTACTGAGGGAGGGCCGCACTGTCAGGAGTTTAATACTGAGGGAGGGCTGCACTGTCAGGAGTTTAGTACTGAGGGAGGGCTGCACTGTCAGGAGTTTAGTACTGAGGGAGGGCCGCACTGTCAGGAGTTTAGTACTGAGGGAGTGCTGCACTGTCAGGAGTTTAGTACTGAGGGAGGGCCGCACTGTCAGGAGTTTAATACTGAGGGAGGGCCGCACTGTCAGAGGGTCAGCACAGAGGGAGTGCTGCACTGTCAGAGGGTCAGCACAGAGGGAGTGCTGCATTGTCAGAGTGCCGTACAGAGGAAGTGCTGCACTGTCGGAGGGTCACACGGAGGTCTGGACTGAGGGAGTGTCACATTGTCAGAGGTTCAGTCCTCAATGAATGCCACCTTGTCAGAGGGTCAGTACTGAGGGAGCATTGCACCATCAGAGGATCAGTACAGAGGGACCGCTACATTGCCAGAGTAATAGTACTGAGGGAGTACTGTACTGTCAAAGGTTCAGTACTGAGGGAGTGCTGCACTGTCAAAGGTGCAGGACAGAGGGTGTTGCCGCACTGGTGGTGTCAGTACTAATGGAATGCCGCACTGTTGGAGTGTCAGCACTGAGGGATAGCCGCACTGTTAGGAGTTTAGTACTGAGGGAGGGCCGCACTGTCAGGAGTTTAGTTCTGAGGGATAGCCGCACTGTCAGGAGTTTAGTACTGAGGGAGGGCCGCACTGTCAGGAGTTTAGTTCTGAGGGAGGGCCGCACTGTCAGGAGTTTAGTTCTGAGGGAGGGCTGCACTGTCAGGAGTTTAGTACTGAGGGATAGCCGCACTGTCAGGAGTTTAGTACTGAGGGAGGGCCGCACTGTCAGGAGTTTAGTTCTGAGGGAGGGCTGCACTGTCAGGAGTTTAGTTCTGAGGGAGGGCCGCACTGTCAGGAGTTTAGTACTGAGGGAGGGCCGCACTGTCGGGAGTTTAGTTCTGAGGGAGGGCCGCACTGTCAGGAGTGTAGTACTGAGGGAGGGCCGCACTGTCAGGAGTTTAGTTCTGAGGGAGGGCCGCACTGTCAGGAGTTTAGTTCTGAGGGAGTGCCACACTGTCAGGAGTTTAGTACTGAGGGAGGGCCGCACTGTCAGGAGTTTAGTTCTGAGGGAGGGCTGCACTGTCAGGAGTTTAGTTCTGAGGGAGGGCTGCACTGTCAGGAGTTTAGTACTGCGGGATAGCCGCACTGTCAGGAGTTCAGTTCTGAGGGAGGGCTGCCATGTCAGGAGTTTAGTTCTGAGGGAGGGCTGCACTGTCAGGAGTGTAGTACTGAATGAGGGCCGCACTGTCTGGAGTTTAGTTCTGAGGGAGGGCCGAACTGTCAGGAGTTTAGTTCTGAGGGAGTGCCGCACTGTCAGGAGTTTAGTACTGAGGGAGGGCCGCACTGTCAGGAGTTTAGTTCTGAGGGAGGGCTGCACTGTCAGGAGTTTAGTACTGAGGGATAGCCGCACTGTCAGGAGTTCAGTTCTGAGGGAGGGCTGCACTGTCAGGAGTTTAGTACTGAGGGATAGCCGCACTGTCAGGAGTTCAGTTCTGAGGGATAGCCGCACTGTCAGGAGTTCAGTTCTGAGGGAGGGCTGCACTGTCAGGAGTTTAGTTCTGAGGGAGGGCCGCACTGTCGGGAGTTTAGTTCTGAGGGAGGGCCGCACTGTCAGGAGTGTAGTACTGAGGGAGGGCCGCACTGTCAGGAGTTTAGTTCTGAGGGAGGGCCGCACTGTCAGGAGTTTAGTTCTGAGGGAGTGCCGCACTGTCAGGAGTTTAGTACTGAGGGAGTGCCGCACTGTCAGGAGTTTAGTACTGAGGGAGGGCCGCACTGTCAGGAGTTTAATACTGAGGGAGGGCTGCACTGTCAGGAGTTTAGTACTGAGGGAGGGCTGCACTGTCAGGAGTTTAGTACTGAGGGAGGGCCGCACTGTCAGGAGTTTAGTACTGAGGGAGGGCCGCACTGTCAGGAGTTTAGTACTGAGGGAGGGCCGCACTGTCAGGAGTTTAATACTGAGAGAGGGCCGCACTGTCAGAGGGTCAGCACAGAGGGAGTGCTGCACTGTCAGAGGGTCAGCACAGAGGGAGTGCTGCATTGTCAGAGTGCCGTACAGAGGAAGTGCTGCACTGTCGGAGGGTCACACGGAGGTCTGGACTGAGGGAGTGTCACATTGTCAGAGGTTCAGTCCTCAATGAATGCCACCTTGTCAGAGGGTCAGTACTGAGGGAGCATTGCACCATCAGAGGATCAGTACAGAGGGACCGCTACATTGCCAGAGTAATAGTACTGAGGGAGTACTGTACTGTCAAAGGTTCAGTACTGAGGGAGTGCTGCACTGTCAAAGGTGCAGGACAGAGGGTGTTGCCGCACTGGTGGTGTCAGTACTAATGGAATGCCGCACTGTTGGAGTGTCAGCACTGAGGGATAGCCGCACTGTCAGGAGTTTAGTACTGAGGGAGGGCCACACTGTCAGGAGTTTAGTTCTGAGGGATAGCCGCACTGTCAGGAGTTTAGTACTGAGGGAGGGCCGCACTGTCAGGAGTTTAGTTCTGAGGGAGGGCCGCACTGTCAGGAGTTTAGTTCTAAGGGAGGGCTGCACTGTCAGGAGTTTAGTACTGAGGGATAGCCGCACTGTCAGGAGTTTAGTACTGAGGGAGGGCCGCACTGTCAGGAGTTTAGTTCTGAGGGAGGGCTGCACTGTCAGGAGTTTAGTTCTGAGGGAGGGCCGCACTGTCAGGAGTTTAGTACTGAGGGAGGGCCGCACTGTCGGGAGTTTAGTTCTGAGGGAGGGCCGCACTGTCAGGAGTGTAGTACTGAGGGAGGGCCGCACTGTCAGGAGTTTAGTTCTGAGGGAGGGCCGCACTGTCAGGAGTTTAGTTCTGAGGGAGTGCCGCACTGTCAGGAGTTTAGTACTGAGGGAGTGCCGCACTGTCAGGAGTTTAGTACTGAGGGAGGGCTGCACTGTCAGGAGTTTAGTTCTGAGGGAGGGCTGCACTGTCAGGAGTTTAGTACTGCGGGATAGCCGCACTGTCAGGAGTTCAGTTCTGAGGGAGGGCTGCACTGTCGGGACTTTAGTTCTGAGGGAGGGCCGCACTGTCAGGAGTGCAGTACTGAGGGAGGGCCGCACTGTCAGGAGTTTAGTTCTGAGGGAGGGCCGCACTGTCAGGAGTTTAGTTCTGAGGGAGTGCCGCACTGTCAGGAGTTTAGTACTGAGGGAGGGCCGCACTGTCAGGAGTTTAGTACTAAGGGAGGGCCGCACTGTCAGGAGTTTAATACTGAGGGAGGGCCGCACTGTCGGGAGTTCAGTACTGAGGGAGGGCCACACTGTCAGGAGTTTAGTACTGAGGGAGGGCCGCACTGTCGGGAGTTTAGTACTGACGGAGGGCCGCACTGTCAGGAGTTTAGTACTGAGGGAGGGCCGCACTGTCAGGAGTTTAGTACTGAGGGAGGGCCGCACTGTCAGGAGTTTAATACTGAGGGAGGGCCGCACTGTCAGGAGTTTAATACTGAGGGAGTGCTGCACTGTCGGAAGGACAGCACTCAGGTAGTGCAGCACTATCAAAGGGTCAGTACTGAGTGAGTGGTGCACTATCAGAGGGTCAGTACTGTAGGTGTGTTGCAATGTCAGCAGTTTATTACTGAGGGAGTTCCACGCTATCAGATCATCAATGGTGACGGAGCTCCGTACTGTCAGCGGGTCAGTACTGAGGGAGTGCTGCACTGTCATAGGGTCAGTACTGAGTGAGCACTCCTGTTTGAATTAGTCAGTACTGAGAGAGTGTCAGTACTGAGGGAGTGCCTTACTGTTGGAGGGTCAGTACTGCTGGAGCACTGCACTGTCAGAAGGTCAGGACTGAATGTGCGCTCCATTGTCAGAGGATCAGTATTGAGGGAGCGTTGCACTGTCAGAGGTTAGGACTGACAGAAAGCACCAATGCCAGAGGGTCAGTACTGAGTGAATACTGCAATGTCAGACAGTCAGTACTGAGGGAGTGCTGTGGTCTAAGAGGATTATCTGAAATTACAGAACATAGAACATAGAAACGTACAGCATGGAACAGGCCCTTCAGCTTATGATGTTGTGCCAAGGATTAGAACATAGAACATTACATTGCAGTACAGGCCCTTCAGCCCTCGATGTTGTGCCGACCTGTCATACCAATCTGAAGCCCATCTAACCTCTACTATTCCATGTACGTCCATATGCTAGTCCAATGACGACTTAAATGTACTTAAAGTTGGCGAATCTACTACCGTTGCAGGCAAAGCATTCCATCCCCTTAATACTCTCTGAGTAAAGAGACTACCTCTGACATCTGTCCTATATCTATCATCCCTAAAGTTAAAGCTATGCCCCCTCATACTCGCCATCACCATACTTGGAAAAGGTTCTCCCTTCCACCCTGCCTAACCCTCTGATTATCTTATATGTCTCTATTAAGTCACCTCTCAACCTTCTTCTCTCTAACGAAAACAGCATCACTTCCCTCAACCTTTCCTCGAAAGACCTTCCCTCCGTACCAGGCAACATCCTAGTAAATCCCCTCTGCACCCTTTCCAAAGCTTCCACATCCATCTTATAATGTGGTGACCAGAACTGTACACAATATTCCAAGTGCAGCCGCACCAGAGCTTTGTACAGCTGTAGCATAACCTCATGGTTCCGGAACTCGATCCCTCTATTAATAAAAGCTAAAACACTGTATGCCTCCTTAACAACCCTGTCACCTGGGTGGCAACTTTCAAGGATCTGTGTACCTGGACACTGAGGTGTCTCTGCTCATCTACATTGCCAAGAATCTTACCATAAGTCCAGTACTTTGCATTCTGGTTACTCTGACCAAAGTGAATCACCTCAGACTTGTCCGCATTAAACTCCACTTGCCACCTCTCTGCCCAGCTCTGCAGCTTATCTATGTCTCTCTGTAACTACAACATCCTTCGTCCCTATTCACAACTCCACTGACCTTAGTGTCATCTGCAAATTTACTAACCCACCCTTCTACACCCTCATCCAGGTCGTTTATAAAAAAGACGAACAGCAGTGGACCCAACACCGACCCTTGCAGTACATGACTGGTAACTGGACTCTAGAATGAACATTTCCCTTCAACCATCACCCTCTGTCTTCTTTCAGCAAGCCAATTACTGATCCAAACTGCTAAATCTCCCACAATCCCATTCCTCTGCATTTTGTACAATCGCCTACGGTGGGGAACCTTATCAAACGCCTTGCTGAAATCAATATATGCCATGTCAACCAATTTAATCTCATCTACCTGTTTGGTCACCTTCTCAAAGAACTCAATAAGGTTTGTGAGGCATGACCTACCCTTCACAAAACCGTGCAGACTATCCATAATCAAATTATTCTTTTCTAGATGATTATACATCTTATCTCTTATAACCTTTTCCAACAACTGAAGTAAGGCTCACTGGTCTATAATTACCAGGGTTGACTCTACTCCCTTTCTTGAACAGGGGAACCACATTTGCTATCCTCCAGTCTTCTGGCACTATTCCTGTAGACAATGATGATTTAAAGATCAATGCCAAAGGCTCAGCAACCTCCTCCCCGGCTTCCCACAGGATCCTAGGATAAATCCCATCAGGCCCAGTAGACCTATTTTCACATTCTGCAGGATTTCTAATACCTCTTCCTTGTGAACCTCAATCCCACCTAGTCAAGTAGCCTGTATCTCAGTAATCTCCTCGATAACACTGTCGTTTTCTAGCGTGAATACTGTCGAAAAATATTCATTTAGTGCTTCCCCTATCTCCTCTGACTCCACACACAACTTCCCACTCCTACCCTTGATTGGCCCTAATCTTACTCTTGTCATTCTTTTATTCCTTAAATACCTATAGAAAGCCTTAGGGTTTACCCTGATCCAATCCACCAACAACTTCTCATGTCTCCACCTGGCTCTGCCGAGCTCTCTCTTTCAGTCTTCCCTGTCTACCATGTAACCCTCAAGTGCCCTGCCTGAGCGTTCACATCTCATCCTAACTTAAGCCTTCTCCTTCCTCTTGACCAGAGATTCCACTTCCTTCGTAAACCACGGCTCTTGCGCTCTACAGCTTCCTCCCTGCCTGACAGGTACATATTTATCTAGGACACACAGGAGCCTTTCCTTGAACAAGCTCCACATTTCTAATGTGCCCATCCCCTGCAGTTTCCTTCCCCATCCTATGCTTCCTAAACCTTGCCTAATCGCATTGTAATTGCCTTTCCCCCAGCTGTAACTCTTGCCCAGTGGTATACACCTATCCCTTTCTATCACATAAATAAACACAACAGAATTGTGATCGCTATCACCAAAGTGCTCACCTCCTTCCAAGTCTAATACCTGGCCGGGCTCAATACCCAGTACCATATCTAATATGGCTTCCCCACTTCCTGGCCTGTCTACATACTGTGTCAGGAAGCCCTCCTGCACACACTGGACAAAAACGGACCCATCTAGAGTACTGGTACTATAGTGTTTCCAGCCAATATTTGGAAAGTTGAAGTCCCCCGTGACAACTACCCTGTCTCTCTCACTCCTATCGAGAATCATCTTTCCTATCCTTTCCTCTACATCTCTGGAACTATTCAGAGGGATGGGCTCTCAATGCTGGCCAAGCCAGTGACACTCACATCACAGAAAATGAATATTTAAAAAAAGAATGCCTGCAAGATTAAAACAGCTGCACACTGTCCGAACTGCCATCTCTGCCTCTTCTTATTGAGGAAGACAAAAGAATCTCACCTTGCCTTTCCCATGCTCACCTTTCTCACCAAAGCCCAGTATTCACACCGGCCCTCACTTATACCAACCAGCAGCACTGCCACCACCAACACAGCAGCCCCTCTCAAAATGTCTTGTCAGTAAATTTTTATTAACTGGTTACTACAATTACAATGCAATCTCTACCATCAGACTCAGTACCATTCAGGTGACAACCAATTTTCTGACAGATTTTCTTGATCTCTCTCCTTTTTTGGTTGGAGGGAGGGAGGGAGGGAGGGAGGTGGAAACACGACAGTGATGTAAGATATATGTACAACAGTGAGACAGGAATGCGAGGATGGCTCATGTTAACTCTCAGACACCGCAGAGTGAAGCAACACATTTACTGCATAATAAACATAACATTTCATCCCAATCACACCCGGCCTGACAGAAATAAAATGTGGATCGGTTGGACAGGCTGGGTTTGTTTCAGCTGGAGTTTGGGAGAGTGAGGGGTGACTTCACTGAAGTGTCTAAGATCCTGAATGGTTTGATAAGGAGGATGTGGAAAGGAAGTTCCCTCTTGTGGGCCATTCCTGAACCAGAGGGAACTGCTTTAAAATTGTGTTCACCCTCTCAGGACAGAGATGAGGAGAGTTGTTTCCAATCAGAGGGCAGTGCAACTTTGGAACTCTCTGCCCCAGAAGGTGGGCTCACTGAGTATTTTAAGACACAGGTTGATAGATTCTTGTTCAGGGATGTTGGGGGGAGATGGAATACAAATCACAAACAGATCAGGCCTGGTCTTATTGAACGATGGAACAGGCTCGAGGGGCCGAATGGTCACCTTCTGCTTCTTTCCCACATGATCCAAGGACTGAGCGCTTTGTTTAAAATTCATTCACTGGGATGTAGGTGCCACTGGCTATGGGCAGCATTTATTACCCAGAGGGCAGGTAAGAGCCAACCACATTGGTGTGGGTCAGGAGTCACATGTAGGCCAGATCAAGTAAGGATGGCAGCTTCCTTCCCTAAAGGGCATCAGCGACTCTGATGGGTTTTTCCTGACAATTAAGAATAATTTCATCAATAGGCTTATAATTCTAGATTTGTATTGAATTCAAATTCCACATCTGTCGTGATGGGATTTGAATCAGGGTCCCCAGAATATTACCTGGAGCTCTGGATGACCAGTTCAGCAATGATACCACGGGACAGTTACTGAGCCACAAAGGGACAGTGTTAACGGTGGAAACAAAAACCTTGATCAAACAGGTAGAAATGAAGGAGAGGCTGTAGAATGGAGGAGAATTGAAGGGAATGGGGGAAGAGAATTACCAAGTTTAGGTTCAAGGCAGCTGAAACTACAGACACCAACAGGGAGGAGAATAAAATAAGAACCTGTCACGCAGCTGGAATTGGATAAGTGCAGATCCCTCAGGGAGGTGTGGAACTACGCAGGGAGGACAGGGTGAAGGCACGGGTAGGTTTAAAAGCAGTGAACCAAATTTTGAAATTTTCTTCATGAACATAATATAGATCAGGTTAAAACTGAAATAGGTGTCTTACACAACTTGCTGCAAGGACACAGTGAATAGAATCTGAGGGGATCATGAGGTAATGGAGGTAGAATGTGGGATACAAGCTGGGACTGTATTGGAGTAGTCTCGGTGAGAGGGAACAAATGCTGGATACAGGGTTTCAGCAGCTGATGGACTGACACTGAGGTGAGCCATCGGAAACTGAGCAAGTGACCACCATCTAATAGGACAGAGAAACTGATCCATCAGCTTGAAGCTAACTGACCACATGGCTGTCAGTGACTCCAACACAAGTGAATGGAAACATTGCTCAGAGCCTGTTTCTATAACATTCAACACAGCCAGGAAATTAAAAAAAGTGAATAATTAGCTGCAAACAAGGCCAGTGCTCTGTTAGAGTCAAAATCACTCAATGTTCAGTTAGTGACCATTATTGACTCACAGAATATTCTAACCCGCAGAATCACAGTAAAAGGGGAAAGTAAACAACATTCCTGGCAAAGACATAATGAACCAACTGCTTGTATAAAAACAGCTCAGAACAAAGGGGCTGAATCCTCCACAAACTGACAAACACAGATACCATCAGATTTATAGATAGAGATTGGAATTCTTTGGAAAAACCCTTCCCTGTTGATGGTGTGTGGTAGACACCATTCTCAGTGACAACTGCCACTTATTTCCTTTGAAAAGAATCTCTGTTTCCCCTCAGAAAGGCAGGTGTGTCGCACACTTACAGACTGACCTACAGACAAAGGAAACCTGAACTGAGACTTGTAGGTTAATTAAGCTATCAGTGACAGTCCATTGCACACAACAAGAGCTCAGACCACAACAGATTCTAGTGAAACCAACAATGCAACGAAAAAGGCGAATTAGTCTTTATAATCATGCAGCCTCTCTCAATCAAATAATATCAGTCAACTTCCAAACATTTTAAAACTATTAATACCAATGTATACATATTTATTTCCATTCCTAATTTACTCCAAAAAATATACCTGGTTATTCTCTTTAAAATATTTTTTAAATGGTCAGTTCATAATCATAATTCATTTCCAATTATTCTTAGCGCAAAGAAATTTGCAAACTAAAATAGTTCTCAAGTCAATAATGACACTGGAAACATTGTTATGTAGTTCAACCATATTTCAAAATATTGCTTTGGTTCATTATTGCAGTGAAGCTAAAATTAAAATCTATTTATTTTCTCTGATATCCTCCCATTACTTTATTCCCTAATAATAATGCCCATGGTGTAATGGGTGACAAACATTAAAATGATGTTGAATCTTCAGTACAAGAACTGGTACAAATAATCACATATTATTCAGTTCATTCATTGTCATTGATTATCAGGGTTATTTCCATTGTATGATTACATTAAATTCACTTAAATAATCACCTCTATAGATATGTAAAGTGAATGTCAAATTATTAATGTTTCAAGTCAAACCAAATTCACATCTTGTTCTGTGTTATTCCAGGAATGACGGAATGTTACATTTTTATGGGAAACAGGAACAAGTGAAGGTGGTGCCTCTCAGACGTGAGGCCTTAAAGCCAAAGGGCCAGATGGTAGTTACAGTGGGGGAGGTACCTAGTGCCCAGCTCTCCTCAGAAGGCAGTGAGGACGGTGACACTGACTGGAACAGGTTAGACGACAAAGCGCCCATGTATGGTCAGAGGGTCGGCAATGGGTGGGATGACCCACCGCTCTGTAAGGCCCAGGAGGCAGTGTCTCTGGCACCACTCGGCATCAAAGCTCAAACTTGTACAGACAGTAGGGAGCAACAAAGGGAACTGACAGGAACGAAACCTGAACCGTTTACCCGTCTGAATGACAGATGTTGGTGAATGACCACCCAGCCTAATGGAGAAATGGGAATAATGGGCCTTATTGGGAGAATATGGATGAATTAGTTGAGGTACACAGTCTCACCAAAGATGATGTCAGGCCAAGATCTTTCAGGCTAAGATGCCCTGACGTGTACAGCAGAAGCTGTCCCTGCAATGAGAGGGTGGGGATGTGAGCTAGTTCCCCAAAGTGCACAGCCGATCATTGCCTCCAGGCATTTACAGATATTACAGGGACACACTGGGGAGGTGACAGGCTGAATGGGCCAAAATAACCTTGATGACTCAGGGACCCAAGGGTAATATTGAGGATCATACAGAGAGGAAGTCTGAGGTGTGTAAGGACCACGGGTGATTACCAAACCCCAATCTGTGATGATGAAATAGGTTTGATGTATTTTAAAGATGACATGGGACCCTAATACAGGGAGGGTAACCAGACCCACAATGTTACAAGGGAAGCAGGAAAGGGGACATAGCCAAGGGACGTAGGCAGAGAGAGGGAGATAGATGTTCACATTGTGTGTGGCCTGTGTTCACGTCTGCACATGCATAGCCCAGGAACGTTTCTTGATGTGCTGTTTGGGACCAACAGCACATGATGTCAATACAGGAGCATCCACATCAGTTACGGATATGGATTTACCCCTAATCCCCACAACTATAAAAAGAGAGCAGTCGGAGGGGGAACCGAGGAAGCTAGATGAAGCGAACCTGTCCCGATGCAGATCACGGATATGACAAAATGTATTCAGATATGGGAGTGTGAAACGGAGGAAGGGACCACTTCTGGGAGTTGCCATTTTAGAACAGTTAGAAGCAATTATTGATGTTTGGACCCGAAATATAAAATGGGGACGCACTGGTCAGGGCTGAGATAGGAAGGAAAGGAGAGGCAACAGAGTAGTTGCATTGCAGGGAGACTGGGACCGTCAGGGAATCTGGGGAGTTATAGTTAGGACCCTCTCAGTGGTGTGGGTAACTCAAACAGGAATGTGCGTAATTATCTGTCGGTCCTGTAAAGATCGAGGGCCCTCTCACTCCCCACACAAACAGGATCCCATTAAAGCCGGGGCTGAGGCAGTAAATATGACAGTGACAGATTGAGAGAAGCAGGGAATAGTCAGACTGATAGTATCCCAGACTAATTTACGGAATCCGGATGGCTCATCCCACCTCACTGTTGGTTATACCTCCCTGAATAAATCTGTCACGAAAGAATAACCTACAATAGCCAACCTCGCCGCGATATTTAATGTATTGAAATCACAACAGGATGCAGTCTCAGCTCTTGATATTGTGAATGGGTTCCAATCCATACCTGTGTACCCAGAATGCCAGAATAAGCTGGTGTTTACTGTTGAAGGAAAACAGTACACCTGGATCCAGTTACCTCAAGGATCCCACAATATTCCAGTATATCCCACCGATGTATAGCTGATGGAGTTAGTCACATTGATCTTACCAACACCTCATTACCTCAGTCAGTGAGAAGGAACATATCTGGATATTAAACAGACTATTGGGTCAGGTCAGCCAGGACGGACTTAAAATTAAGCCACAGAGAGTGCAACTGGGAAGGTAGGGAGAGACGTACCTGGGACATCATATCAGGGAGATCAAATCAGGAAGGGAGAGGGGACAGTCCCAGCAGAATGAAAGACCATGATTTTAAAACTATCCATGCGCACACACCATGAAGGGGTTAAGGTAAACTTTAGGATTGTTTAATTATTGGAGGACTTTTGTGGAGAATTATCCAGAAATAGTAGAACCATCACAAGCCCTGACACAAGCACTGACATTAGCCAGGGGTCAGGGAGTCAGCATATGCACAGACAGTCAGCATGCCTATTGTTCATGACCATGTGTTGGCCTGGGCTCGGTGACGGAACATCACCCTGTCTGGGGGCCACATCGAGCATGAGGAACAGGTCAGAGAATTAGTGGAAGCAGCTAACTTTCCCAGTGAAGCAGCAATAATGAAGATTAGAGCTCACAGGAAAGTAGAAACTGCACAACAATGGGACAGTGAGTATGTGAGTAAGGCAGGTGAAATACTGACTGAAACAGTGCAGACATTTGGGGATGTGGCAGTCGCTACAGAAGCGAGAAAGGAAAGTTGGAGACATTCCCAGAAATAGCCCCACAACAGGAGAAAGAGGGATGGGAAAAAGGGGGGGGGGGGCGCAGTAATGGGACAAGACAGAGTCTGGATGATCCAGCAGTGCCACCACACTGTATAAGACAAACATTATTACATCTTGGGCAGGATACAATGCAATATCAGATGACCCACTACAGGGGTGACCTGGAACAGGGAGAGATACAGCAAGGTTTTGTCGAAGGGGTATAGTCTGTGCACAATGTGAGCCAGGGAAAGCAATCAGGATAAAATGGAGGCAGCAGCAGGGACCCAGGGGCCCATGGGAACAATTACAGATGCATTTTACACATCCCCCCATCCCAATACCAGGGCAAGAAATCCTGCTGGGTCTTAATAAGCAGGTTTACTCAGTGGGTGGAAGCATTCCCCTGCAGATTCTGACCAAGGGACACATGTTACAGGGAATATAGTTAAACAGCTATGTGCCCTGTTTGGTACTGAACAGAAATCCCATCCCCCATACCATCCCCAGAGCTCAGGGACAGCAGAAGGAATGAAGCAGATACTGATAGTTAGTCTGATTCAGGCCCTGACAGAGACAGGCAGGGATGGGTTAGAGTACTCCCCACCAACCTAATGAAACTGAGGTCAACCCCAGCAAAGGGGTTCTCCTTTGAATTAGTGACTGGACGGACTATGCAGCTGCCAGAGGGTGTGGTAGTGGGAGGGCTGGAGATGTGCAATGACAAGGATAGAGTTTGTGAAAGAACTGGCAAAGCAACTGCATGAGCTGAGAGGGGAATTTGCAGAAGGATAGAGAATCAGAAATTGGGAAAGGGAGCTCATAAACATCCCAGCTGTCATCCTGAACCCAGGGGATCGGGTCAGTGGGAAAATATTCCTGGAACGTATGAAGGAAATACATCAAAGTGTTGGACTTGGCTGGGGGAGCCACAACGTTCCAGAGAGGAAACTCTCCCATCATGCATTAGTAAGGAGCTCTGAATAAACATTGGTCGTGCTGCTCAACACAGAACGCAAGGCTCCTCTTCGATATTTCTCCCAGCAACAGCTGTGCAGGGGCATGTTGCTGGCTGGAGGTCTGTGGCCAGTACCTCTGTTCCACAAGGAGCAGAACTGGGACATCTGTTGTTTGCAAAATATATCAATGATTAGCCTGAAAGTGTAAACAATTTAATTAGCAAGTTTGTAGATGGCACAAAGTGAGGAAGTTGTGAATCGTGAAGAATGTTGTTAAAGGAAACATCAAGTACGAGATCAGTTGGAAAGTTATGCGGATAGATTTTAATTCAGACAAGTGTGAGGTGATGCATTTTGGGAGGCTCATTGTAAGAGGAATGTATACACTAAATGGAAGGGCCCTAAGCAACTTTGATAGAGAGAGAGATCTTCGGGTGCAAGTTCACAGCTCCCTGAAAGTGGTGAAGGAGGTGGATGGCAGGCTTGTGAGGAGACTGAATATAAAACTGTAGTTAGGCTACCTTTGTGCCGTTTTGATCACCGCATTATAAGGAGGATGTGGAGGCTTTGGAGAGGGTAAAAACAGGTTTAGCAGGATATTGCCTGGATTGAGAGAGGTTGGAAAAACTTGAATTGATGTCTTGGGAAAGTCGGTGGCTGCTGGGTGACCGACAGGCACAGATAGAGTGAATAATCTGAATCTTTTCCAAGGTGGAAATGACAAATTCTAGAGGCCATACAGTTAAGGGGAGAGGGGGCAAATTTAAAGAAAATAAAAACCGAAAAAACAGCAGATGCTGTAAATCAGAAACAAAAACAGAAGTTTCTGGAAATGCTGAGCAGGTATGGCAGCGTCTGTGAAGACAAATCAGAGTTCATGTTTCTGAGGATGGACCCGAAACATTCACGTATTTTTTTCTTCACAGATGCTGCAAGACCTGCTGAGCATTTCCAACATGTGAACGTTTAAAGGGAGTTGTGTCAGGCAATTTTCTTACGCAAAAGGTGGGAGATGACCAGAATGCACTCTCCTGGGAGGTGTCAAAAGCAGAAACAATCACAACATTTAAGAGATATTTGGACACTCACATAAGCAGGCGTGGGTTGGCAGGGATATGGATGATGTACAGGCAGATGGAATTAGTTTGGAATGGCACCATGGTCCGCACACACATGGTGGGACGATTATTCTGGTGCTGTCCTGTTCTGTTTTCCAGGGGATAGAATGTGTGGAGCAAGCGTTAATTTTTATTTAGAACACACAGTAAGTTGTTGCATTTTGAGAGAAGGAATGTAGAAAGGGAGTATATATTTGAATGGCACAGACACAAAGAATAAAGACTGAGGGATTGGGGGACAATGTGTACAAACCTTTAAAGGAGAGAGGACATAATCAATGAGTTTTGATCAAAACATATGGGACCCTGGGCTTCATTAATAAAGGGAATGAGAACAAACTCATGGAAATAATTTCTTGGACTGGTTAGGTTACAGTCAATCATTATATTCAATTCTGGTCAACAGATTCCTGGTCAGGAAGGATATGAGGGATCTTCAGAGTGTGGAGTATAGACTTAGTGGAGTGGTTCACTGATGAAGAAAATGCAGTCTCTGGATTGATTTAGAAAAATTGCTTTTTCTTTGAAGAAATCAAGTTGAATATATTTTTATCGATTAAAATGGATAAGATTACAACAGATCTAGATAGAACTGACAATTTTAAAAAACTGTATTCGATTGGGAATGGCACAAGATTTAAGATCAGCTGTAACGTTTTGAGAAAGTGGGAGATGAGCAAGTGTTCCCACTGACTGTATTGGCTGGAAATATACAGAACATGCTGCCTGTAATAGTGGTGAAAGTAGAGATGGTCAATGATTAAAGAATACAATTATATCACATCAGAGGGAAATAAACTTGCAGGGTTTTGGGGACAGATGGACAATGAGAATATGGGATTCTGCACAGACAGCCAGCTTGGATTTGATGGGACCCTTTCTGTGCCATAATGCATTGTTTTTGTACTTGCTTAACTTATCCTAGTTATTTGACTTCAGGGGTTAAATTATCATTAAAGTAAATCTGCTCTGTGTTCAGGTTGTCTTTCCACAGCAGGAGATAATGTTTCCTGTTTTATACTTGGGTCTGGGGGAGTCCCCAGGTAGGGTACACAGAACTGAACACCTATTCCAGGGTGTTTTCACCAGGATTGTGAATATCTTTTACATCCAGTGCCACACCAATACCTGAAATGCTTTCCGACTGACTGACTAAATGAAATATGTTCCTTCTACAGCATGTTGCTGGCTGGAGGTCTGTGGACAGTGTTGTTCCACAAGGATCAGAACTGGGACATCTATTGTCTGTTAAATATATTAATGATTAGCATGGAAATGTAAACAATTTAATTAGCAAGTTTCTAGATGGTACAAATTGATGAAGTGAATCATGAAGAATGTTGTCAAAGGATACAGCAAGAAAGAGATTAGTTGGAAAACCCATACGGAGACAGATTTTAATCCAGACAAGTGTGAGGTGATGTATTTTGGGAGACTCATTGCAAGAGGAAGGTATTCACGAAACCGAAGGGCTCTCAGCAGCGTTGATGTACACACGGAACTTCAGCGGCAAGTTCACAGCTCCCTGAAAGTGGTGAAGGATCTGTATAGCATACTTGCCTTCTTTTGTCAGGAGACTGAATATAAAGCTGTAAGACCCCTGACAAAAATCCAAGTCTTTCCAACCTCTCCAAATCCAGGCAACATCCTGGTAAAGCTATTTTCACGCTGTCCAAAGCCTCCACATCCTCCTTTTTATGTGGTGATCAAAACAGCACACAATACTTAAAAGGTGGCCGAATTATTGTTTTATTTATTTTTAATATATTCAGTCCCTTGCGCGGGGGGACCTAGAATCAGGGGGTGTAGAGTCAGTGGATAGAGCTGAGAAATTCTAAGGGTAAAAAGATCCTCTTGGGAGTTATCTACAGGCCCCCAAACAGTAGTCTGGATGTCGGATGTAAGTTGAATCAGGAGCTGAAATTGGCCTGTTGCAAAGTTGTTATGGGGGATTTCAACATGCAGGTAGACTGGGAGAATCAGGATGGTATTGGACCTCAAGAAAGAGACTTTGTGAAGTGCCTCCAAGATGGATTTTTAGAACAGCTGGTGCTGGAGCCGACCAGGGAGAAGGCAATTCTGGATCTGGTATTGTGCAACGAACCAGAATTAATCAGGGACCTCGCAGTGAAGGAGCCATTGGGAAGTAGTGACCATAATACAATAAGATTCAATCTGCAATTTAAGAGGGAGAGGGTACAATCGGAAGTGACAATATTTCAGTTGAATAAAGGGAACTATGGAGCTATGAGGGAGGAGCTGGCCAAAGTTCAATGGTGCAATACCTTAGCAGGGAAGACAGTGGAGGAACAATGACAGATATTTCTGTGTATAATGAAGATGATACAGGATCAGTTCATTCTAAAAAGGAAAAAAAGATCCTAGGAAGAGGCATGGGAGGCCGTAGCTGACAAGGAAGTTAAGAAACATATAAAGTTAAGAGAGAAAAAGTATAACATAGCAAAGATGAGTGGGAAAACAGAGGACTGGGAAGCTTTTAAAGAACAACAGAGGATTACTAAGAAGGAAATACGCAGAGAAAAAATGAGGTACGAAGGTAAACTGGCCAAAAATATAAAGCTTTTTTAGGTATGTGAAAGGCAAAAAAATGGTTAAGACTAAAATTGGACCCTTGATGACAGAAACAGGGGAATATATTACGGGGAACAAAGAAATGGCAGAAGAATTGAATTGGTACTTCAGATCTGTGTTCACTGGGGAAGACACAAGCAATCTCCCTGAGGTAACAGTGGCTGAACGACCTGAACTGAAGGGAATTTATATTTGCCAGTAATTGGTGTTGGAGAGACAGTTAGAGTCTGAAGGTTGATAAGTCCCTGGGGCCTGATGGTCTACATCCCAGGGTACTGAAGGAGGTAGCTCAAGAAATCGTGGATGCGTCGGTGATTATTTTCCAGAGTCCAATAGATTCGGAATCAGTTCCTGCGGATTGGAGGGTGGCTAATGTACCACTTTTTAAGAAAGATGGGAGAGAGAAAGCAGGAAATTATAGACCAGTTAGTCTGACCTCAGTGGTAGGAAAGATGCTGGAGTCTATTTGTTATGTTATTCAGGTGGATATCCTCAATAGGTATGGGTTACTACCGGATTAAACTACAGTACCTCGGGCATATACCTGAGGCCGTTACCTGTCAAGTTTACCAGTGGTCCCTATTGACTGTATGGTCCTGATAGCTACAAACTCGGCTGGGTTTATCGCAGGTCTCTAGGTCCCTTCAGTTTATCCTTTCACCTAGGAGTGAGAGGGATTCACTTTAAGTCAATCCTAATGCCTTCTCAGCTAAGTTCTAGACTTAACATACCAACACAAAGGTAAACATATCTTATCAAATAAAGGTTCGGCGAATACGAAGTGTGTGGTGTAAAATATAATAGAAATTTATCAATATAATAAGTTGAATACTCACAATCAGATGTTTTCAGTTAATCACAATCGTTACAGCCTTTTTGAATGTTCTTAAAAGATACCTAGGATAAAAGCAGAGCTTAATACCTGAGTGTCCCAAATGGGATCTTCATAGACTAGCGTGTATCAGCTAGTTGGTTCAGATTGTATCTTCTTCAGGCTAGAATGCAGTGCCTCAACCGAGAATCTTTTAGGCAGGCGTATTTCAGCAAGCTCTTAGCCGTCCGTATGTTTCATCCGATCGGTCCGTATTTTGCACAAATGTGTCTTTTCTGCAAGCCTGGTGGTTCAGAGGATGGTTGGGTGACTCATTGTCTGTGTTTCAAGACAAGAGTGAGTTCTGTCTGTTTTAGCTCTGCTTTATATCCCTTACAGTCTAAGTTAAGCAATTACATCATTTGTTTAAAGAACTGGAATCTCAAACTGTGCCTCGGTCAGCATTGTTTAAAGGTCGCGTTAAACACTTAATTAGCTGAGAAAACAATAAGTAGCTGATAAGTAGCTGGTAGAGAGCAGTTGCCACATAGTCATAGTTATACTTAATTGTTGCTAGGCTAAAATACAATAAAGAGTTAATAGTATCATTGTTGCTACAATCTAATATAATCAGGTAAAATTCCACAGAAGAATTGAGTCTTTTCATGAAGAAGTAGACAGATCCCATGATACTTAACGAGTTAATAGCATCATTGCTGTTAAGCTTAATCTTATACAATATAATATAATCAGGTAAAATTCCACAGAGGAATCGAGTCTTTTCATGAAGAAGTAGACGGATCCCATGACACTTAACGAGTTAATAGCATCATTGTTGTTAAGCTTAATCTTATACAATATAATATAATCAGGTAAAATTCCACAGAGGAATCGAGTCTTTTCATGAAGAAGTAATGGATCCCGTGACATCCCCCTCTTGAAAAGCGAGATTTCCCCATGTGTCTTTAAAAAGTTCAAATGATAGCTGAACAGAGTTCTACAATGATTGTTGTACCAATAGCAGCATGTATCAGGAGTTTTTCGTTTTTCTGCGCTCCATTATTATTATCTTCACTTTATTCATCAGCGGTGTAGTTTGTTGCAGTTGACGCTCTTATTATGAGAGCTATTGTGAGTAAAGCGGAAAAGGCAACATTAAATCAACGCATACATTTCATTTAATTATGCGAAATCATTCTGAGTCAGACTTCCCATGGCGGGTTTCATGATCAGATTCAGTTGTTGGGGTTCCGACGAATTTCATCAGTGGATTTCGTTTCCAATCATGTTGGTGGTCAAAGAGCCGGACCTCTGGTTTCCATGTTGGTTTTGGTTCGGGGCCTTGACAGCCATCGTGTTTCCAACTGTACCATGAAGTTTGTTGGACCATCCGTTTTGGTCTTTCATTCAGAATCCTCATTTTGTACTCATGGTAGTCTTTGAGATCCTGTTTGCGGTCTCTTTCGCATGCCATGTAGGGGGATATTTTGTGTTTTCTCCGGAGTTCCCTCAGGAGGCAGTCATTGTATCCAGGTGGGTTCTTATATTCTCTTTCCGTCCATTTCCAATCATGGGTCGGTGATATATAAGTTACCACCGTTTCTATGGCTTTAGGTGACCATGTCCATTTTGACCATTCGGTTATCATATCGATTTGTGGATGAGGTAACGGTCTGTTGGCTTCTCTGGTTACGTAATTAAACTCGTCTTGTTTTATGTTGGATCGGAGCATGTTTAGGTCAGTTAGGTTTTCTTCATTCCGCTTTTGTAGTTTTGCAACATAGTTCAGACAGTCCACAAAGGTATATTTTCCTTTGGAGAGTATCATTAAGTGTTCAGCCAGGTTATGGCCTCTTCTACGGTCATACTGTACCATATATTCTTTTGAAAGGGGTGTTTGTCGAATGCGTTCCCCTTTGATCAAATCTGGGTCTGGCAACATCTTTGTTGGTTTGCATACAGAAAGTAATATGTTCATATTCAATTCTTCGAATAGCATTGAGCAAAATGTGCATATTAGTCTCTGTGCCTTTTTACGTCCATTACAATTTAAACATTGTCCAATGTTGTGTTCTTTTAGAACTGTTCTTGGCTCAGTCCCCCATCCGTATTCCGTGTGGTGTTGGTTTCCTTCTTTCTAGTTACCCATTCTTTAATTTTTGGATATTGATAAAGGAATATTGAGGTTGTTTTTTTTTTCGCATAGATGCAGAGGGTTTGTTGAGTTCCAGTAATGTAAGTTTTTGGTTCCATTTTGGTACGCAGGTTTTCTGTGGTTTTGGTTTCTTCCAAGGTGGTAGCTGCTTGGACTTATTTTGTTTTTCTGATTTAGCGTCACCCAAAGACGGGTCGCGTCTGTGTTTCAAAGGTTTGGTTTGGTTTTTGGTTTGGACAAACGAAGGTTTATCCTGGTTTGAGGTCTGTGTTAAGACCGAATGACAGACAATTAATGTCTTTAGAATCAAGTGAATGGTAGCACAAGAAATGGCCCATTCTGGTTCGTAATTAAAAGATATGATTATGGTTGAGGAGATCAGTGTTAAAAACGATCCCCATTCTCCCTTAGTAATTTCAAATTTTCTTCGTTTAAATTCAAAGCCAATCATAATTGTGAGAATTAGTCCTATACCTAGGGTCAAATGGACCCATTTATATTCTACCAAGCCCCAAAGGAGCTGGAGTCCTTTCAGAATGTTTCCTCCTATAATGGGTAGGTGGTGGCAGTAGGCGTCCCATAGACTTACGGGCATGACTACAGGGCTAAATTGTTCTTTTATGTGGGAGAAAATATCACATTGGTTCGAGAAATTCCCGTTCCTTCACAATAGTTCAGAGTCCCAAGTAAGTCTTGGTTTTGTTTTCCCAGGAAGTCTAGGACTTCTTGGTATTTGGTTGTGGTTTCATCCATGCTTGCCGGTCGAGGAAGCAGAATGTGGTTTATTTTCGTTCTGGAATCAATCCCTTGATTAATGGCTTGAGAAATGGCCAAATTACGACCACAAACACCCAGAGTAGGATAAGTCTCACTAAGAGCGGTGTATGTTGTTCTAGGCCAAGCCATGATAGAATCCAATAAATCCAATCATAGATTTGCACCCAAATGTTTGCAGTAGTTTGTAATACTGACATAGTCCCTGCATTAATATGCAGGTTATCATACCAATTTTTTCTTGATTCTTCTACACATATTTTTATCTCTTCCTGTAGAGTTTTTTGGTCAGCCTTCCTTTCTTTTGATATTAGGTTCTGGAGGGTCTTTAGCTTCTCGTCATCCGTTGGGCCCGAGAAGGTTATCTCCATCCATTGCTTTTCTGAATAGATGGTTAGCATTCTTTCAAAATGTTCTAGGTCAGGTTTGGGTTTTTCTATTTTTAGATTAATTTTTTTCTGCCGGGTTCTTATAAGTTTCTCTGTTTTGTCTCATAATTTTGCCATTACATCCGACATGTCCTGTCGTAACATTAAATTCTCCTGACTGGTTTGTTAGCCAGGTATTTCCAGATGGGAAGTACTCTATCTGGCAATCTTTTTTTTAACATATTGAACCGTGTTATTATCACAGGGTTTTAATAGGATTAAATTAGAGAATTCGATCAGTTGAGGCTGATTGTTAATTTGAATACATTTTTCCTTTTTCAGCCACCCATTTTTTAGGCTTTGCCAAATTGGTTGTTTTATTTTAGTTTCGTAATTTTCGTTTGTGAGGATGGATTTGATCTCTACTAGTGAGATCTTTAGTTGTTGATCTTTGTTTTCCACGTGGGATCTGTATACCCTTGAGGTTAAATCAGCTATTGTCCTGTTTTCTGTTCTTACGGTGTTATGCAACCATCGTCTAGTTATTACATTTAATTGATTTCTAAGGTCATTAAAGGCAATTTGCCAGGCTTGGTCTTTTTTGATTGTTATCACTTCTATTATTAGGTTTTTTGAGTTTTCCCATTGTATTTTCTGATTTTTGAATAAATCCTTAATATATGCTTCTGCCTGTTGTTGTCTATTATTATTATTATTATTATTATCATTATCGTTGCTGTTACTGCTTTTTTTGATTTGTGGTTATCACCAGCCATCTATCAGGAGAAGATTGTTCCCAAAAGGTGGCATTCTGCTTTGTTTTGTAGCAGTACATCCTGCCCCAATGGTAGCAGTACAGAGTTGTATTTTCTACTTTTATTTCAGTTCCCTGTCTTTGTGGGTCTTTTAAGAAGTATTTTAATTTTTTCCAGTCTTGATATACTGATTTCCATTTAGATGTTTGATTTCCATCTGGGTTTTCTGCCTCAGTGTTATACTTTTTGGTATTATTTTCATAGTAATTATCCTAAGGAACTTCATAAGTGTATCCACATTTAAATCTACTGTGTTCTATATATACTACTTTTCCTGAGTTGGGAATTTTGCAGGACCATGGTCCATGGGTTTCATTTCTTTTTGCTCTATTATCATTTGGGCAGTTTTGGAGGAGAGCGGTATTGTATCCTGATGGGCTATAACATTGTGTGGCTTTATCGGTGCATCCAATTATATGGGTGTTATTTTTATAATAATAGGATAGGAGCAGTTATAGTGGTTTTTTGATCCTGGATCTGATAGTCTGAACGGTTATACGTTTTGTATAAACAGTAGAGCCATCTATCTCTCTCTGAGGTTTCTTCATTTGTTGTAACATTTTGTATACTATAAGATAGTAATTCGTCTATCCAATTTTGTATAAGATTATCTATTCTTTGATCTTGTTCTTGGTTTTCATTCACAAGCTCCTGTTTTAAGACTATTATGTCTAAGGTGTATGTGTGTCCTATAATTTCTTCTCCTATTATTTCTGCTGAGGGTCTTGGATCTGTCCAAGTTTCATATTTTTGAGCTTGCGCAACATTTATCGTAATTAGTCCTAACATTACTAGGGCCATGTTGGATAGGGTTAATCCTCCTATTATTAGAGGCATTCCTGCTGAATTTGTCGAGTTACTGTTGCTGTCGGGGTTATTACCTGTGTTACATTCCAGGCTGCGCTTTATTACTGCCTGAAGTATCCATCCTATAGTTAGAAAGGCTAATACTATAAATAGTAGGGTGTGTTGAACTATATTACACTTAGAGCAGCGTTCTGCCGTGAGTTTCTTTTGTTCAATCGTCTTAGTCTCTTCTTTCTTGGTTTTTTTTTACTTTTGGTATCCTTTTGCCTTTCCCTAATTGTCCTAACTCCATATTGTTTGTTTTTTGTTTTTTGTTTCCTTTAAATATTTGTTTCCAATTTTTTTCATTTCTGCTGTTTACATCTCTCTTGGAGGTTAAAAAATCCCTCCATTTGTTCCCTGTGTTTCTCTTCTTCTCCTAAATATACAGCCATTCAATCTGCCATGTTCTTAGTCTTTGTTAACTGGTCTTATATTATCTACAGATAAAGTCCTTTCCTTGCCTTCCTTCCCGACTGTCACTGTCCTATTTCCTACTTGGATTATTTGTTGAGGCAAATGATAGCGGGCTTTAAAGGCTCTTCCTGATTTATTTTGTTTTTTCTCTTGTACCCAATCTCCTACTTTAGGTTGCCAAAATTTTCTGTCTTCTTGAATTTTCTGTTCCCTTTGTTGTCTTAATTCTTCTTTTTTAGTTTTTAGGAGATCTATCCATTCTTTTTTAAGTTTAGTTTGGGTTTCTATTTCAGGCTTATTTTCTGTATTCATTTGTGCTCCATATCTCAAATAGTGCGGAGTTATATGGTTCTCTGCTCCTAAGAGATCTATGGGTGTGTTATTGATGGCCAGCTGCACCTCCTTCAACCATTGACTCCAACTACCACCGCGAGTGCACAATAATTTTGCCAAGGCTAGTTTGACATCTTGGTTTCTCCGTTCTACCTTTCCTGCCGATTCAGGATGGTAAGGTGTGCTAAACTCAAGCTGTATCCCATGAGCGGTACACCACATGTTAAAGTCCTGGTTTTTAAAGCCAGGTCCTTGGTCTGTATGAATTACTCTGGGAGGCCCGTTAGCGACCAGAATCAACTCACTAGCTTCTATAACATCTTGTGTCCTACAACTCTTTGTTGGGATCAGGGTGGTGAATCCGGTACATTCATCAATACATACTAGGCAATATTTATTCGGTCTTTTAAATGGCTTTTTCCCGTGAGAGGTCGGCAATGGGCCGATAAAATCCATTATCCATTTATCCCTGGGCTCCATATTTTGTGACTGAATAATTTTCGGTTTTTTTTAGTTCCTCCCTTGATATTATATTTTAGGCAAGTTTTGCATTCATTACAATATCTTTTAACTTCTGCATTCATCCCAGGCCACCAGTATTTCTGCTTTAGGTGTGACTGAGTGGTTTTTATTCCTGGATGCACGGCCCCTAAGCCTTCGTGGGCCGTCTTGATAAGTTCTCTTCTCCCTTTTCTAGGGGGTATTATCTTAGCCTGTTCTGTGGTTTGATCTTTAAATTTGGTTTTGACTACCCCATCAGATTCTTCCCAGTAGTCCTGATTTTTAGGGTATCCTTTTCCTTCCTTGCCCTGAAGTAAGTCTTCCAATTCTTTGTCCTGATTCTCTTTTTGCATTTGCCTAGTTATTACTCTTATTTTATATTCTTTTCCCAAACTTGCGGCTTTGGCTGCTCGGTCAGCTAGATCATTTCCTTTTTTGTGTTCACCTTCTTTCTGCTGTCCTCTGACATGTATTACTTTTACATTTGGGAGGTTTTCTTTTAATCTAGCTATTTCTTCCCATATTTGTCTATATTGTATGGGGTGATTCCTACAATCATGGAATCCTTTTTCACTCCATTTATCTAGTTCCTCGTTATAGCCTCTACTGGCATAAAAGCTATCTGTACAAACGAGAATTTGGAGTTCTGCAGGAAATTGGCTTGCTTCTTTTAAGGCTAATTCTAACACCTTTACTTCTGTTTTCTGGGCTGAACCTCCCAGTGGTCCTTTTATTTCTAAGACCTTTTCTTCTTGGAACTCATTGTTTAGTTTTGTACCAATTACTATTCCTATTCCTGTTAATTTTTCTTCTTTACCTTGTTTATCCAGGCCTCTTTGGGCACTACCATCTGTATAGATGTACATATCTGGATTGAATTCAGTTTTTTCTTCAGTAGCAGCTAGTTTATATTTCGGTGTCCACCAAGTATCTGTTTTTCCTGTAAGGGGCTGTATTTCTATAGTGGGGTCAGCTAGTAGGATATCCCATTTTTCATACCTGGCCGAGTGGACCCTTTGGCTCCTTTCTATTTTTTGTTGTTTGGATTGTAATTCTGCCAATTCCGTGAGGATAATTATCTTTCCTTCCCCTTGGATTTTTCTGATGGGTTCCACTGCTCTAGTTATGGCTACCCATGTTTTTTCTATTTTTGGGTATTTCCTCTCTGTTTCTGTAAAGTTTAAAGAGATATATTGGAAGGGTTTGTTCTGTCCTTGACTGGTTACTCTTACGGTGGCACTTTCTTGCCCTATAATTACTTCTAGTGTAATGTCTTTCCCTGGTTCATGCTTTCCCATGTTTTCTGCTTTATTTAATTGGTTGATTAGTTCATTTAGGTTATTTTGATCTTCTTCAGTCCATGAGAATACTTTCTCGGTTAGTTTTTTGTACAGGGGTTTAGATATTTCTGCATATCCTGGGACAAAGTCTCTGGCATAGTTACATAGGCCTAATATTGCTTGTAATTCTTTAATTTTGGTAGGAGGTTGAATATCAGCTATTTTTTCACTGTATTCTTCAGTTAGTCCTTTTCCTTCATTGGTTAGTTCCACTCCTAAGTATTTTACATTTTCTCTGGCGATCTGGGATTTTGCTAGTCCAATTATATATCCCTTATGGTACAGGTGTTCCATTATTCTATGTAGGCAGGCAAAATGTTCTTCTAGGTCACCATGAGTGATATAAATATCATCTACATAGCATTCTATTTGTCCTGGCGGAGCTAAGTTTTGTACTGTTTTTCTGACTTCTGCAGAAAATATTACTGGGCTGTTTAGGTATCCCTGAGGGAGTCTGGTCCAAACTAATTGTCTCCCTAGGGTGTCTGTTATGGCTGTATATGGCCACTCTTCTTTTGGGATTGGATGACTCCAAAATCCATTTGATAAGTCTAGGGTAGTTTTATATTTCTCCCTTCTTAAGGTATTCAATGTAGTCTGAGCTCCTTTAAAGTATGACGAGAAGGGCACTGATCCTGAATTCAAGTCTCGGTAGTCACAGACAAGTCTGTACTTTCCTGGCTTATCAGGCTTTGGTATTCCAATTATGGGTGTATTGTATGGGGATCCTTTTTCTATTAGGACTCCCTGTTCCTCAAGTCTTTCTATGACTTTTTGGATTTCCCTAGCTATCTCTGGTTTGTTGATGCCATACTTCTTTTTGATTTTGAAGTGTCCCATTCCTGTGGGAGTGGGATCAATGTTTAGATTACCGCAATGGTATGAGTCTTTTTGCCAGATTTCCCAGTGAGTTTGCACTAGGTGTTTTATTTTTGCTCTGATTTTGGGGTTGCTTTCTTTATCTAAAATTTCTTTTAAGTCTTCTGTTCTTTTGTCTTCTGTTTGTTCTAGTAGTTTGTGTCCTTTAATGTCTTCCCATCCTAATATTACTGGTTCTCCCTGGTCTTTTAGACCTTCTATAATTAGAGCTTTAGTCTCTATTTGTTTTCCATTTTTTAGGATTAATTTGATTTTTCCTACATCTGCCCATTTTACAGGTGCTCCTATGCCCTGATAAGGTTCTGTTCCTACTTTTGGTATGTTTAGTTTTTCTGCCAAACTTTTGTCCATTAATGACATTTCTGCCCCTGTGTCTAGCATTATTGTGAGCCATTGCTGTCTGTGGGGTTTATACCCCTCTATTTTTCCTTGTTCTTGAGGGTAGCATGGTTCTGCTGCTGTCTGTCTGGGTTTTCTCACCATCCCTGTCTGGTGGATTCTTTGCCCTTCTGTATTCCTTTCGTCCCCTTGTGTTTGCACTCTGGCTGATCCAGAGGTTATTGCTTGTCCCTGACTGTTTCTGGGTCTCAGGTTGTATCGTTCTTGTTGAACTTGTCCATTTGGAGGCCTAGGTCTAAAATTTTGTTGGGGTGGCCTATATTCCCGAGGTTGTTGTGGTTGCTGGGCTGGCTGTAGTGGAGGTTGGTATCCCCCTCTAGCTCTTGGGTCTTGATAATTCGGAATGGGGTTTCTCCCTAAATAGTTTGGGCTTACTCCTGGAATTGGTCTAGGAGGTAGCTGCTGTCGGGGAGGTCCCTGGTTTCTGGGTTGGACTTTTTCCACTACCTGAACCAATGGTTCATATTGGGGTCGGTATGTCCATGGTTTTCTTTGGTTTTGTTGGCGTCCTTGCGCCTTGGATTTCTGGGTTTCTGATTTAGGTTTTTCTGATTTCCTTTCCTTGGCTTCTGGTTGAGGTCCGTGGGGATTTTGTTTTCCTATTCTATCTAGGGATAGATTGAGGACTTCTCCTAAGTTGATTAATTCTTGTCTGAATACTTGCCATGGGTTTTGTCCCTGTCCTAGTGCTCTGTTTGTGACTTCCCTGAGCCTGTTTGCATGGCCTTCGTTCTGGAATTGTCTGAATAATTGCGACCTGACTTGGACATAGTTTATTTCTAGATCTTCAGCGGATTGTGCTACCTGGAGCATTGTTCTCCCTGATTCCAGGAGTGTTTTGAATATCTTATTGGCTGCTTCTGCTCTTTGGGTTCCATATACCCGGTTGTGGGCTTCATGGAGTATGGTAACTAGATTTATGGTGGTGTGCGGTTCCTGATCTAAAGCAGGACAATCCAGGGCTTTAAATAAATCTGAATTTTCTTGGGGGGTTAGTCCTTCCAAGAAGGCTTTTAGTTTTTCGAAATGTTGAATTATATATTTTATTGCTGCTCTGTCATCTGAGGGAAAGTCTAGGAAGCAGATTTTAAAATTCTTCAGTGAGGGATCACCGTACACACGGCGGGCTGCTACCGGTTGTGGTGCTTGTCCGGCTTGTCCGGGCCTGGGATTATTGATTAGCCATCGGGCTTTTTCTACAGCATGTTGCGCCACTAGGACTTGTGCTGCTACTCTATTTAGTTGGGGTATTTGGAGCACTCTGTCTGCTGCCACTATAATTTGCTGAGCTATATCTTCTGCCCAGGCATGTTCTGACATGCCTGGTACTAGCGGTACTTCTCTTCCCCTTAGGTCTGTTTCTCTTCTAATTACTGTTACCGTATGTTGAGCTGGTAGAACGCCAGCGGTATGCTGGTGGGCTGGTTCTAGGGGGTTTCCAGTTCCATCTGCTGGTATGCATCCATCATAGTGATGGTGAGTTCCATCTACATATTCTATTCTGAACCTGTATCGGAGTCTTGCTGCTATAGGTTCTCCATTGAGTCTGTTTAGTCCTTCTAGGACTGACTCATCTGCCCTCAGTCTTACCTCCTGACCTCTTAGGTTAGGTGGGGAGACTATATTGTCGTTTCCTGCTGCGACTATTTCTGCCCAATCATTTCTAAAATAACAGGCAGGTATATTGGCCATTTTCTTTTTCTTTTTGAGGGGCTTTTATTTTTTATTGTACTATTCGCTATATCCCTACAGAAGGAGTTTATTTGGTGACAAAGATAATATTTACGCCGTGAGGTTCAAGATAGTGCAATCTCTCGAGCCCCACGTTGGGCGCCAATTGTTATGTTATTCAGGTGGATATCCTCAATAGGTATGGGTTACTACCGGATTAAACTACAGTACCTCGGGCATATACCTGAGGCCGTTACCTGTCAAGTTTACCAGTGGTCCCTATTGACTGTATGGTCCTGATAGCTACAAACTCGGCTGGGTTTATCGCAGGTCTCTAGGTCCCTTCAGTTTATCCTTTCACCGAGGAGTGAGAGGGATTCACTTTAAGTCAATCCTAATGCCTTCTCAGCTAAGTTCTAGACTTAACATACCAACACAAAGGTAAACATATCTTATCAAATAAAGGTTCGGCGAATACGAAGTGTGTGGTGTAAAATATAATAGAAATTTATCAATATAATAAGTTGAATACTCACAATCAGATGTTTTCAGTTAATCACAATCGTTACAGCCTTTTTGAATGTTCTTAAAAGATACCTAGGATAAAAGCAGAGCTTAATACCTGAGTGTCCCAAATGGGATCTTCATAGACTAGCGTGTATCAGCTAGTTGGTTCAGATTGTATCTTCTTCAGGCTAGAATGCAGTGCCTCAACCGAGAATCTTTTAGGCAGGCGTATTTCAGCAAGCTCTTAGCCGTCCGTATGTTTCATCCGATCGGTCCGTATTTTGCACAAATGTGTCTTTTCTGCAAGCCTGGTGGTTCAGAGGATGGTTGGGTGACTCATTGTCTGTGTTTCAAGACAAGAGTGAGTTCTGTCTGTTTTAGCTCTGCTTTATATCCCTTACAGTCTAAGTTAAGCAATTACATCATTTGTTTAAAGAACTGGAATCTCAAACTGTGCCTCAGTCAGCATTGTTTAAAGGTCGCGTTAAACACTTAATTAGCTGAGAAAACAATAAGTAGCTGATAAGTAGCTGGTAGAGAGCAGTTGCCACATAGTCATAGTTATACTTAATTGTTGCTAGGCTAAAATACAATAAAGAGTTAATAGTATCATTGTTGCTACAATCTAATATAATCAGGTAAAATTCCACAGAAGAATTGAGTCTTTTCATGAAGAAGTAGACAGATCCCATGATACTTAACGAGTTAATAGCATCATTGCTGTTAAGCTTAATCTTATACAATATAATATAATCAGGTAAAATTCCACAGAGGAATCGAGTCTTTTCATGAAGAAGTAGACAGATCCCATGACACTTAACGAGTTAATAGCATCATTGTTGTTAAGCTTAATCTAATACAATATAATATAATCAGGTAAAATTCCACAGAGGAATCGAGTCTTTTCATGAAGAAGTAATGGATCCCGTGACATATTATAAAGGATGAAATTACGACACGTCTGGATAGTAGTAACAGGATAAGTCAGAGTCAGCATGGATTTATGAAGGGGAAATCATGCTTGACTAATCTTCTGGAATTTTTTGAGGATGTAACTCTGAAGATGGACAAGCGAGATCCAGTAGATGTAGTGTACCTGGACCTTCAGAAAGCTTTTGATAAAGTCCCACATAGGAGGTTAGTGAGCAAAATTAGGGTGCATGGTATTGGGGGCAAAGTACTAACTTGGATTGAAAGTTGGTTGGCTGATGGGAAACAAAGAGTAGTGATAAACGGCTCCATTTTGGAATGGCAGGCAGTGACTAGTGGGGTACCACAGGGATCAGTACTGGGACCGCAGCTTTTTACAATGTATATTAGTGATATAGAAGATGGTATTAGTAATAACAATAGCAAATTTGCTGATGATACTAAGCTGGGTGGCAGGGTGAAATGTGAGGAGGATGTTAGGAGATTACAGGGTGACCTGGGCAGGTTAGGTGAGTGGTCAGATGCATGGCAGATGCAGTTTAATGTGAATAAATGTATGGTTATCCACTTTGGTGGCAAGAACAGGAAGGCAGATTACTACCTAAATGGAATCAATTTAGGTTAAGGGGCAGGACAAAGAGATCTGGGTGTTCTTGTACACCAGTCAATGAAGGTAAGCATGCAGGTACAGTAGGTAGTGAAGAAGGCTAATAGTATGCTGGCCTTCATAACAAGAGGGATTGAGTATAGAACCAAAGAGGTTCTACTGCAGCTGTACAGGGCCCTGGTGAGTCCACACCTGAAGTATTGTGTGCAGTTCTGGTCTCCAAATTTGAGGAAAGACATTCAGGCTATTGAGGGAGTGCAGCGTATGTTCACGAGGTCAATTCCTGGAATGGTGGGACTACCTTACGCTGAAAGACTGGAATGACTGAGCTTGTATACCCTTGAGTTTAGAAGACTGAGAGGGGATCTGATTGAGACATATATTATTAAAGGATTGGACACTCTGGAGGCAGGAAACATGTTTCCGCTGATGGGTGAGTGCCGAACCAGAGGACACAGCTTAAAAATACGTGGTAGACCATTTAGGACAGAGATGAGGAGAAACTTCTTCACCCAGAGAGTGTGTGTGGAATGCTCTGCCCCAAAGGGCAATGGAGGCCCAGTCTCTGGATTCATTTAAGAAAGAGTTGGATAGAGCTCTCAAGGATAGTGGAATCAAGGGTTATGGAGATAAGGCAGGAACAGGATACTGATTAAGGATGATCAGCCATGATCATATTGAATGGTGGTGCAGGCTCGTAGGGCAGAATGGCCTACTCCTGCACCTATTGTCTACTGCCTATTGTCTATTGAGTGGAATATGTCTCTTCTTTAGAACACAGAGTCAGTGGATGCATTTTGAGAGAAGCAATGTAGAAGGGGAATATATATTTGAACGGCACAGACACAAAGAGCAGGACAGGGGAAATGGGGGACCATGTGTACAAATCATTAAAGGAGAGAGGACATAAAGTGTTTTGTGTGAAACAAATGGGATGCTGAGCTTTATTAACAGGGGGAATGATAACAAACGCATTGGAAAGATGCTGACCCTTGACAAAGCTCGAGTTAGGTCACAGTCAATCATTGCATTCAATTCTGGTCAACAGATTCCTAGTCGGAACGAGGAAGTTAAAATCCCATAGAGGGGCCAGTTCCATACTTTTTGCTTCTCTTTCAAGACTCCGTGGGGACTCAAGGGTTAAACATTCCCCTGCCAAAGGCCTTATTTCATCAACTGAAGGCCTGTACTCTTACAAAACAGACAGAACACCTCAGAAGGGGGGAGGCTGACAGTCTCTCAAAATAGAACCTCTTGCAGCCACACATGGGGATTGCCCCGTAACCCCAGACAGAGGAAATTGCCCTTTCCAGACAAGACTGAGAACCCTGGGCACAACACTGTTACACTGCCTCCTGCTCCCATTGTGTTACCTCCCCACCATATTAGCATAGGTAAGTGAATCCGCCATTTACTGATGGAAGAACCCTCCAGCCTTAATCTCTTCCCATCAACACATAATCATGAACAATACGATAATCAGTTTCTGTAATCCATCACACATTATCACAGGACATCGCCATTCATCAATCTTTGTAAGGTCATAATTACCTGCTTTAAACTATGTAATGACAATCGCCCATGTAACTGATATGTCTTTGTCTAATTCCTATTAAATATACTGTCTCTGTGGGTAAGGCAGAGATTTATGAAGAACAGTCTCTACAAGTAGACACTCGGCTACTTTAGAGATGCTTTGAAACTCTCGCCAGCTGCCCAATAATAAAGCTACTGCTGTTGTGCAGAAAACTTTCATCATCTGGATTTGTGGAACAAAATAGGCATCAACAATGAAGGATACGAGTAATCCTCAGAGTGTGGAGTACAGACTTACTGGAGTGGTTCACTGATGAAGACAATGCAGTCACTGAATTGATTTGAAGAAATTTGTATTTTCTTTGAAGTGAAGAAGTTGAATATATTTTTGATCGAGCTGAATAGGATTATAACAGACTTAGATATAACAGCCAAAAATATCTGTATTCGATAGGTGATGGCACAAGAATTATGATCAGATGTAAGGTTTTGAGACAGCGGGAGATGAGCAAGTGTTTCTGCTGACTGTATTGGCTGGAAATATGCAGAACATGCTGCCTATTATGGTGGTGCAGGCAGAGGAGAAGATGAATGATTGATAAAAACAATTATATCAGATCTGAGGGAAATAAACTTGCAGAGTTTGGGGGATGTATGGGGAGTGAGAATATGGGATTCTGCTACAGAGAGCCAGCTTGGATTTGATAGGCCTCTCTCTGTGCTATAATGCATTTTATTTGGACTTGCTTAACTTGCTCTGGTCACCGATTAAGTTGTCATTTCGGTAAATTTGCTCAGTGTACCCACTCAGACCAATACAGGCTGTCCTTCCTCAGCAGGAGATAATGTTTACTGCCTTATACTGGGTTCTTGGGTGGGGGGAGGGGGGATGCTAACGGTGTGTGTAACAGTCTGCTCGCATTTATCTGAAATAGCAAAACAGCAGTGCAGACACACTAGGGACAGACTCTGGAAATGTGGGGAATGTCAGAAGGGAATTCTTTACCCATCCCACCTGGAAACCGGCCAAACCAGTCAGACTGGGGAGAAGCTGTTCACCTGCTCTGTGTGTGGGGGGGAAGGGATTCACTCAGGCATCCATCCTGCTGAGACACCGGTGAATTTACTCATAACCACAGCTGAAGGATTTTTTTCTCTTGTTCAAACCAAGTAATGAACAATGGTTTTGGCAGTTCATAAAGTTTTGCACACCAAGAACTCAGTTTTGGAAATGTTCACAACATTGTTGAACATGTACAGATTCACACTGGATAGGGACTTTTATTTTCCTTTATTCATTCACAGGATGAGGGTGTCACTGGCCCGGCAGCATTTCCTGCCCATCCCTAATTGCTCAGAGGGCAGGGAAGAGTCGACCACATTGCTGTGGGTCTGAGGTCACAATGTAGGCCAGACCAGGTAAGGATGGCAGCTTCCTTCCTGAAAGGGCATTAGTGATCCAGATGCGGTTTTTCTGACAATCGATTAATGGTCATCATTAGACTCTTAAATTCCCAAGTTTTTTTTAAAATTGAATTCAAATTCCCCCCATCTGCTGCAGCAGGCTTTGAACCCAGGTCTCCAGAACTTTGTCTGGGGCTTTGGGTTAACTGTCGAGTGACAATACCACTCGGCCAATCCTTCCCCACATCGCTGTCCATCTGCACAGAGTGAACAGTGATTTCCTGGATCATCAGGACTGGTTAATCACACATACGTTTGCTGAATAATTGCAGGAGTTGGATGTTGATTGGCTATTGACATCCATCTCTGAACCATGTATTCTGGGGTTTGTTTCTGATGATGATTGGAAGCACCATCAGTCTTGTTATCTTTTGGGGATAAAAACAGTCTAAAATAGCTTTCTGTTAAATGCGTGGCAATCAAGTCTATCTCATAACTCTCAGGCAGATTAGTTTCTTTTGAAGGGCTCTCCATCTCCCCAGCCTCCAACAGTACAACAATCTCATTGAGTCTCTTTGTGACTATGAATAAGACAATCTGATCAGCTGCTTCTTTTCCTATTCCCATGTCAAGTTGGCTCTTAAACTCCCCTTGCTGCAGTTGTGAACCTACATCATTGTACAGTGTTGCTCGTATTTCCTGTCTTGGCCTATCAGTGTTCATGATACTGCATGTAGCTTCTTGTATATAGGGCTTACAGTGCAAGAGTTTAGCTGTTTCCTTCCACCAACAGCAGTAGAATTGCACTCCAACAAAACTGAACGAATCACGGCCCAGCATATTCCCCAATTTACCTCTTATCATCAAACCAGAGGATCAATCCTTATTCCCCTGTGAGAATTCAGGAGGGCATGTCAGTAACAGCAGCATGGATACCTACAAATGAGGTGTTCACCTGATGAAGTTACCAAAGAGGATGACATATGTGCCAAACAGCATAAGCAGCGAGTGACAGACAGAGCGAAGCAATCTGGTAAACAACAGAACAGATCTAAGATCTGCAGTCCAGCCACATCCTGTTGTGAATGAAGTCAGAGCACAGCTGGAGTTCTGAGGACAGTTCTCTTCAAGATATTAACCAACAAGAATGTCAGACTAGATTAATTATCATAAAACTCAAGTCGCTTTGATATTCATATATTTACAATCAGAGTTCAATTCACCAAATGTAGCTGAAGGTAAAGATAATCTTCAAGTGATTGTAACAGTGAAGACATCTGAATAGTTGTTTATCAAATTAAAGTCTGTTGTGTTGAGATAGTAATAATTTTAAAGAGATTTTAAAATGTAAGGTGACTTGAGTGTAATGGAAGAAGTTGATTGGTGGGTAGCTGATACTCTTGTTTTAGTCTGAAGTTAATTTCGGATTAGTTAACAAATAAACACATGGTAGGGAATCCCAGCCCCATGGAGTGCACATCCAGTTCCATGTGGGAAAACCAAGACACTTCTTGTGTGAGCAACAACCACAAGAACATGGAGTAGACACGGGAAATGTCAGGAACACTAGTTTGACTACGGTTAAAGTACTGCACACATTTCTGATCCCCACATTCCAGGGTTGGTGTGATCACACCAGAGAGGGTACTGAGGAGATTGATCAGAATGTTCCTACAATTAGAGAACTTCTGCTCTGAGGAAAGATTGGATAGGCTGGGGAGGATTTCCAAGGAGGATGAGCTGAGATTTAATTGAAGTGATAAAATGCTGAGGAATACAGATCAGTAACAGAGAGGTCAGAAACTGGAAGTTTTAGATTGCAACTAATTCTCAGAAAGAAGGGGGAGGGGAGAATTCATTTCACTCGGAGATGGTGGGGGGCAGGATCTCACCGATGGGGTGGCAGAGGCAGTAACCAGCATCACATTTGAGTAAAAGGACATGGATGTAACTGAAATGCTGGAACACACAGGGCTATGGACGAAAGTCTGCAGAATGGGATCAATGTGATTTATTTGTCATTTCTCCAGAATATTAAACTTCAGTCCAATTTGAGAATTTATGAGCATCATCAGACTTGAACTCCAAATATCAGAATAAATTTATCAGAAAGTTGCAGCACAGATATAGGCCACTTGGCCCATCCTGTATGTGTTGGCTGTAATAGAATTATCCAGGCTTTACAGCATTCTGTACTCACCAAAGACAGCAACAATTTCATACACTGAACTCGGCCCTATGTGTTATAATCTGTTTTTTCATTGACAGCCGCACACCTTGTTTCCTGGTTTCTTTCACAGCCATAACTCCATTCCCTGTGGCCTTGAGGGACTATTTCTGCTGTTTAATCTCTCCTGCCTTTCCCCTGTGTGACAGACTGTCTTTTTGTCCTTGTCTCACCCCCACTTTAGTCACACCCTGTTACATTTCTGACGGTTCCCAGGCCTCTGTGACTTCACTGCGTCCCCCTGGGTCAATGGCATGAATTTTGAATTCTCTTCCTCCAGTGATAATTGGAAATCTTTCTGGTTGCAGTTTCCCCCAGATTTTATTTTTAAAAACAGAGTATTTGTGTAAGAGTCAAATATCCGTGAGCCTTCATCCACAATTCCCAGCATTTGGATGTAATCTGTGACCCTCCCACAGATGTACAGGTTTTCTCTATTGGGCGTGCTAACATGGTCTGTAGTGTGCATGTTCGGAGGGTTGGGTTAGCTATGGTTAATGTGAGGTTTTGGAGGTAGGGTGGGAGAGCAGGTCATTGCGGGCTCGATGGACCGAGTGGCCTCTTTCTGCACCTACGGGATTCTGTGATTCTAACTCGGTGCGATTGCTGTCATGTTTTCCTCATGCCAGGTCATTTAGCTCAGGTACACACGCTGCCTCAGTGTTTCTGTGGGTGCTCACTCACTCCTTTCCTTCAGTTTTACAGCAATTTCACACTGTATATGAGGGTGAGAATGAATTTGTAAATACAAATACTCCAACTGAACCCCCCCACAGGTCAGGACCTGTTTCTGCTGCTGATGTCGCTCACAGGGAACAGGAAAATAAAGGTTCAGTCATCCATCTTACAAGAACACAGAGGTTACAATCACCAGGAATGGCTACACAGCTTAAAACTCTTTTCTCACGAAAAGAGGAGGCTGAGAGACAACCTGGTACAAGCAGGAAGCTTTGTGCCTGTGTTTTCAGAGAGTCGAGGTTGAAATAATTGGGTTGGAAGCATGTTTCCTTGCCACTGAACATGAGCAGGTTTAGTTCAAACACAGGAGGTTTGTTCAGTCAGTAACAGTGTGTTAGACATGGAGGTGAAGTGAACGGTGAGGGGAAATGTTACCACAAGCTGCAGATGGACAACTTTCATTAGAACAGGAGGAGGCCATTCAGCCCCTCAACCCTGCTCAGCCATTCAATATGATCATGGCTGATTTGTGGCCAAACTTGCAATTTTCAAAACTCTCCAAACTCCTCAATAAACTCCTCTCCAACAGACAAGATCAATATTGAAAAACTAATCATCTGCAAATGCTGGGAAATCAGAAACAAAAACAGAAATTGCTGGAAATATTCAGCAGGTCTGGCAGCATCTATGGAGAGTGAACCTTTGGGCCCAGTGCCCAGTCAGGTGACCAGCTGCAGCTGACCATTCTGCCTTTTCTGGAACACTCTCTGGAACAGGTTCTGGTGGGAAGGGAATGAGATTGTCAACAACAACTGGGAGAAACAGGGGGACATGCTTAATCAGAATAAAACACATTTTGGTCTTTCACTTTTAATTCAACTGCAAAAATTATTCATTATCATTTTAGAAATAATAGGTCAGAAATCAACTCTTCATGTCATTGGGCCTGGGAAACCGTTAATTCTGACCTGGTCCAGCCTACATGTGAATCCAGACCCTGAATAATGGGGTTGATACTGAACCATCTCCTGGGCAGTTAGAATGGATGACAAATGCTGCTCCAGCAAGTGATGCCGTGATCCCATGAACAAACAAAACAAATCCAATCACTGTGGTTACTTGTGAACTCGTTCATGTTTCATCAAGCTGGATATCTGAGTGAACTGCTTCCCACACTCAGAGCAGGTGAATGGTCTCTCCCCAGTGTGTATTCACTGGAGTACAGTGAGGCTGAATGGTGTCCTGAACCCAGTCCCTCAGTGAGAGCACCTGAATGGTCTCGCACTGCTCTCTTGTGACCGGGAGAGATGATATTCACCATCCCGGGGTGGGTACAGATGCCTCCAAGAGGGATTTAGTGAGAGTTGATCAAGTTAAACTGTTCACATTCATGAAAGAATCAATAATGAGGAGGCAGCGATGCAAAGGGATTGACAAAAGAAGCACATGTGACATGAGACAAAACGCTTTCATGCAGAGAAAGTTTCTGGTCAGGAATGCACTGCCAAAGAGTGTGGTGGAGCCACGTACAATGAAGAGAGTAGAATTGAACAGTTACTGGAAGAGAGCGTGAATGGGAAGGTTTCTGGGGGAAAGGTAGAAGAATGGCATTCAGTGAGGGGATCCTTTGCAGAGCTGATGAGCCAATCAGCCTCCTTTTGCGCAGTAACAATTCTGTGAACATTTCACTCTGAGCCCTCTAAGGCCCTCTGGGGAAATATCGGGAAAGACGTTTGGAAAGACGTCAGACTGAATGAGGGTCTCAGTGAACAAAAGCGAGACACAGATACAGAGAGGTTTCAGGATAGATTGAATCAAATGTTACCAATTTGCACGGCCACCAACATTACAGCAACTACAAGTGGGAGTCGACAAGAGAGTGGAATTAGAGCACCAAATAAATCTTAAACATTTATGCAGCGAAAGGGGATGCTGGGTAAAGATCCCACAGTTAGTGCTTATTTCATTCAAGACATATCAGCCAGGGAGCTCATCGTCCTATATCTATCCTATTGGGCTCTTGAAGAATTTTATTCATTCCAAGTGTTTCATATTTCCGTTCTCCAGAGAAGACAGCTTCATGCTCCTCAATCTCTCCTGACAGGGCAAAGCTGTTGTTAGAATTCAATTCACTTGGGCATGTTACTGACTGCTTCATGGATTGCAATTGGCAATTGAAACTGTAAGGTTACTGTATAAACTATCTTCAATTGTATTGCCAGATTGCCAGACACGAGGGGCTTTAAGAAAAAGAACTTAACTTACAGGCATTGAGTGTCAGAGCACCTACCGTTGTGGGGGCATCCTGTTTAGATACAATCTATTGATAATTGTTAGAATTGACTTATACCGACTCCATAGAAGTGGTCAGAGCATTATAACGGTCATCAAAGCTGGTAACACATTTCCCATGGGTTAAAAGTCATAAATGAAAGTGTAGGAACAAGTTTGGCTCGTAAAGTCCAGTTATTCAAAATCATCCGAGTTTACTTTCAGAAACAAGTGAGAGAAAGCCACATTATTGCATTAGTCCAAATTTAGAATTTCAGGAGAACTGAAGGGAGAGCTGGAGTTGGGAGCTGTAGTAATGAAGGAGATAAACTTGTTTTACAGAGAGAGAGTTCACAGATGGGAAACTCAGCTTTAACATCACATTTAACACACCCAATTCCGCAGGTCCTGAACATTATACGTAATATGGAAGGGGAAAGCAGCATTCCCAGCCCAGAGAAACCATTCGTGTTGTGCATGTGGTCGAGGATTTAACTGGTCATGTGATCTGGGAAGACACCTATGTGACAGGACCAGGGCGAGGTTGTGTAAATGTAGGGACTGTGTGAAGGAATTCACTTATCCCTCCCAACGGGACACTCACCGACACAGTCACACTGGGAAGTGGCTGGTCACCTGCCCCATGTATGGGAAGGGATTTACTCGATCTTGCAATCTGCTGAGGCACCAGAGAGGACACAGAGGATTTAGACCCTTCACCTGCTCAGTGTGTGAGAAAGGATTCATTCAAATCTCTCTCCTGCAGAGACATCAGTGCATTCCCACCGGGGAGAGGCTATTCACCTGCTCCATGTGCGGGAAAGGATTCACTCAGTCTTCTGATCTGCTGAGACTCCAGCGAGCCCACTCTGGGGAAAGGCCATTCAGATGCTCACTGTGTGAGAAGGGTTTCAGTGATACATCCCTCCTGCTGATACACCAGAGGGTTCACACTGGGTAGGAGTTGTTTACCCCTCAGTGTGACAAGGGATTTGCTGCATCTTCAGAGAGCCCAGTGAGTGCACACAGGGAAGTGGTCATCCCCCTGCTCTGCGTGGGGTAGAGTTCACACATCACTGCAGGACTCTGATTCTGCAGTTATTGTCCATCAGAGTCAGGACTGCACCTTGTACATGATGACACTGTTGGAGTATTAATGTTGTGGTTGTTGTTAACCACATTAACTGGGCTGGAGTTGACAGAATTTATATTGCCACTTTCTGAACCTCAGGATGTCTCTCTGGGCAGTGAGTCTCCACAAACAGCAATGTGACAATAAGCAGGGATCATCTGTTTTGATTTAAATTGCTCTATAGCAGTGCTGCTTCACAGCACCAGGTACAAGGTTGGAGTCCAGCCTTGGTCAACGGCCTGTGAGGAGTTCCCACATTCTCCCCATGACAGTGTGGGTCCCCTCCAGGTCCTCTGGTTCCCACAGCCCAAATATGTGCGGGTTAGTTGGATCAGTCATGCTAAATTGTCCAGTGTCCATGAATGTGCAGACTAGGTGGATCAGCCATGGGAAATGGCTAGGGTTACAGGGATGGTGTGCTCAGGGTGGGATGTTCTTCGGGTGGTCGGTGGGATTTGATGAGCCAATGCTCTCCTTCCACGTTGTCGGGATTCTATTCTATGATTGAGGATAAAGGTTGCACAGCAGGGTGCCCTTGGAGAAGGAGCATGTGGTGTGTATCAATGCTCTCGATGCCTTTAGATAGAGGTGGGCGCTGCAGGGGGTACAGTACTTTATCTCTGTCGCTGTCCCCGCCCCCCAAGTCTACCTTGATTTACTCCCTTCTCACTTTGTCACTTGTAATGGTTTGCTTTGCCCGTAAGGGGCTTTGTTTGTAAATATCCAATTGGTTACACGGGTGGTTTCCTGCTGGTGATTATGGATTAACAAAAAACTAAAATGGTGAAATGATGATTTTGATGGTGGTAAGGTTGCTCAGCTGTGTGTGATAACACTTCTGGGTCAGAGAAATCAGGGGGGAAAAGAACGCTTCACAGCTCACAGAACGAGAACTGAAAAGCAGTTAAATCAAACCAAAGGTTCAGACAGGGAAGGAATATTTCCCTGGAGTTTGAGTAACTGGAAAGTGATGGTGTCCGGGAATAGACAGGATTTTATTTTACAGGGCATTTGAAATTTTAAAAACTATTATATTCAGATCGTTTTGATTCTCTTACTTTTATTTAATCTGGAATAAACTTCAACACAAGGTTTGCAAATTTGTTTTTTTTTAATGTAAAAGACAAATATTAAATAAAATCCCTCAAACCTTCCCTCACTGAAAACTGATGTGAAAGTGCAATCTCCTGGAGAATCCCTGCCCTGCCCACTTCTTCCTACCCGGGCTCCATGACTAGATACATAGCTGGAAGATAGCAGCAGGAGGCCATTCGGCCTTTCAATCCTGCTCCACCAATCAATGGGAAACAGCTGACCATCCAGCTCAGTCTCCTGTTCCTGCTGTGTTCCAATCCCCTTAGAGATAGTTCTTCGAGGTAAATTCATCAAAGTCCTCCTTTGGCTTCACTGCCTTTTGTTCCAGTGACGTTGCTGTGTTACTGTGAGAGTGTAGACAGGGGTAATGTGATTGTTCTGCCTCCTGGAGGATACACTCAGCATCCCTCATCATCCTGCAGGAACATCAACTGGGTTTCAGCAACTAGAGATGGAAACCATTTCCAGGATATGGGCATCACTGGCTCAGCCAGCATTTATTCCCCATCTCTCGTTACCCTTGAGAAGATGGTTGTGAGCTGCTGTCTTGAACAATTCGCAGTCCATTTGGCGCAGATAGACCAACAATGCTGGGAGGGAGAGTGTTGCAGGATTTTGGCCGATTAACTCTCAGTCTTTGGTTTGTCAAATGCTGGTTAAATTAATCATGATCTGCACATGATTTTGAGATTTCAGTCTGTGAATCTTCACCATCCAGCACCCTGTATAAAGGAATATGTACAGGTTAGAAATTCAGAACAGACAATTCTAGTTTCTCTGGAATATCTTTTTTCCCTTTCTTCCCCCAAAGCTGTAACCCTCCAGCCCACATACTCTCTCCCACCATTCTGACTCTGCTACCCACTAATGTACACCCTCCCCATTCTCATGGAGTTACTGATAAACACATCCATAGCACCACTTCCCATCCTGGTTAGACTCTGCACCCTTTCTGGGTTCACTTCCTTTCCCTTCAGTTGCTGCAAGGCAATAATGTAACCGCAGAATGAAACACAAGGGAACAGAAAGGGAGGTGACAGATCCTGGACAGAAGAGGAACCTTCAGTCTGGGAGAATGGGTCAGATCCTTCTTTGTTTCCCATTGGTCGATTCCCAGCATTATGACGCATTGGGGTTGGAACTTGGTCCCACGTGGGTGTGATGAAACCTTAACTCTCCTCTTCTACCCAATCACAGTGTGAAATACTTTCTGCTAGTTACCCCAAAGCACATGGTCCAAAACCCGCCCACATTCTGTACATGTACAGTGCCGGGTTTCCCCACACACGCGTGGTCCCTGCCTCTGGGATTGTGGGAGTTGTAGTCCCCAGGAAGCCACTGGAGCCCTGTCTCTGGAACATGAATGAAAAGTGTGGGGTGAAGAGTGTGGGTATTGGATCCCCATTCAGACACACAGGACATGTGAGCTGTCACTGGGTTTTGCTGAGACATTCACTTAGACAACCCAATTTCTGATGTAAGGAATATAGAATCAGCCAATTGTGGGTGGGAGGTTAATAAGGAGGAGCAGATTTTAAGCAGAGGTAGCTGAGTAGTTAGCACTGCTGCCTCACAGCATCAGGGACCCAGGTTTGATTCCAGCCTTAGGTGACTGTGTGGAGTGCACACGTTCTCCCCGCGTCTGAGTGGATTTTCTCTGGGTGCTCCAGCTTCCTCCCACAGTCCAAAGACATGCAGGTTAGGTGGATTGGCCATGCAAAATTGTCCAGTTTCCATGCATGTGCTGGTTAGGCCATTAGCCATGGGAAATGCAGAGTTACAAGGAGTGGACGTGTCTGAATGGGATGCTCATCATAAGGTTGGTGTGGACTCTATGGACAAATACCCTCCCTCTGCACTGTCAGGATTCTACTCTATTCTCATGAAGAAGAATGTATCTATCTCAATGTGTTGTGAATCTGTGGAATTCCCTTTTCAAAATGCGGTGGATGCCAGGACAATGAGCAAACTTAATGAAGAGATACAGATTTTTAATTTGCAACTAGTTGAAGGGTGAGAGAGAGCAGGCGGGAAAATCCAGCTGAGACTGAGGTTTTACCATATTAAATAATCGTCGTATTAAATGGGGGAGCTGGTTCGAAGGGCTGCATTGCCTCTCCTGTGCCCAGTGCTTATCTTCTTACGGTAATAACTGGAAAGCTGAATCCAAAACTCACCACCTTCACCCAAGGAGATTTTTGTAAAAAGCAGGATAGTCAGGTGGATTAGCAATTCAAACGTAGATAATGAGGAAGCTTCTAGGAGATAATGATTTTGCAATTTTAAACCAGGGGAGACGGTAATTTATACTTTTAGACTGTGTGGTACATTCACAGCATCCAGAATAATTTGTTGAGAATATCTATCCTACACTTTCTTACAAAGTCAAGGTCTCTGATAATGAAAACCAAAAGACCCAGAAAACATCACCTCACCCCATTCTGTGACAATAGATTGTGATAAATCTGGATGAATGAATGAATTACAGGAAGGTTCTGTTTAGAGGCTGAGGCAGGGACAGCTGGGAGACAGTATGGCCTGGTGGCTTGGGCAGGTTTTCTAATCATCCTCTTCAAAGATGCTATTCCTCACCTCTGTGCCCGATCCTCCAGGTCCAGAGGTAAGGACACTGCCACCATTTCCTGGTGGGCAAGGGATACAGGGACTGGCTTTCAAAAGGAACTCAACTGTGTTGGTGATATTAACAAGACTCAATACACAGTCACTGACAAAATGCTAGTGTACTTGAACTTCATCCAGAATATTAACACCTATAACTGGGTAACGCAGACCCCGATGTATAAAGTTAAATCCTGGATATTAATAACAGTTTTGTGCATGGGAAATCATGTCTCATGAATTTGACTCACTTTTTTTGAAGAAGCAACAAAGAGGATTGCTGAGGTCAGAGCATGGACATGATCTACATGGACTTCAGTAAGGCGTTCGACAAGGTTCCTCATGGGAGACTGGTCAGCAAGGTGAGATCGCATGGAGTACAGAACTGGCCCGAAGGTAGAAGGCAGAGAGTGCTTTTCAGGCTGGAGGCCTGTGACCAGCGGAGTATCACAAGGATCGGTGCTGGATCCACTACTTTTCGCCATTTACATTCATGATTTGGATGTGAGCATAAGAGGTATTGTAAATAAGTATGCGGATGACACCAAAATGGGAGGTGTGGTAGACAGGGAAAAAGATTACCTCAGAGTACAAGAGGGTCTGGATCAGATGAGTGATGGGCTGAGAAGTTCAGTTTAGAAAAATGCGACCTGCTGCATTTTGGAAAAGCAAACTTTAGCGGGACTTACAGTTAATAGTAAGTTCCAGGGGAGTGCTGCTAAACAAAGAGTCCTTGGAATGCAGGTTCATAGTTCCTTGAAAGTAGAGAAGCAAGTAGATAGAATAGTGAAGGCGTCAGTTGGTCTGCTTGTCTTTATTGGTCAGAGCATTGAGTATAGGGCTTGGGGGGTCATATTGCGGCTGTACAGGACATTGATTCGGCAACTTTGTAATACTCCATGCAATTCTGGTCTCCTTCCTATCAGATGGATGTTCTCAAACTTGAAAGGGGTCAGAAAAGAAGTCCAGGATGTTGCCAGGGTTGGATAGGCTGTTTTCCCTGGACCAGAGGCTGAACGGTGACCTGAAAGAGACTTTTAAAATCAGGCCGGGCATGGATAGGGTAAATAGACAAGATATTTTCCCTGTGGAGGGGGGAATACAGAACTAGGGGACTGGGAGGGGAGGGTAGGCAGAGAGGGAGTGGGCGGAGGGTCAGAGGGTGGGTGGATCGAGAGGGTTGGGACAGAAATGGGTGGGGGCAGAGAGGGGTGATAGAGAGGGGAGGCACAGAAATGGATGGGGACAGAAAGTGGGATGAGAGAGGAGGGGAACAGGCGGGGGGTGTACAGAGGGGGCGACCGACGGTTGGGGGGCGGGCGACAGACGCAGGGAGGAAAGAGACAGGTGTGCAACCGACAGGGGGGGCGACTGACAGAGGGGAGATAGGCCAACAGATTGTGGGACAGACGAACGGGTGCGACCGACAAGGTGGGGGGCGACAAAGGACTGACCGACAGAGAGGGGGGGAAACCAGACAGGGCGGGGGGAGACGGGGAGAACAGAGAGGGGGAAGATGGAGAGTTATTTTATAGATCTACAACTCAGCCCTGTACGTGTTTTCATCTCCTCACCTTACTTCCCTCTGAAGAGCTCAAAACAGCTGCGTAGTTCCTGGAAAGTAGATGATCAGATGCTGAATGTGGCATTTGGGACACTGACCTTTAATGGAATGCACTGGTCAATAAATGGACCCTGGTTCGTCTCCACTGTCTGTGTGGTGTTTGCACATTCTCCCTGTGTGGCTGCGTGGGCTTCCTCTGGGTGTTCTTAATTCCCTCCCACAAATCCAAAGACATGCAGGTTAGCTGGATTAGCTTTGGGTAATGGTAGGTTACAGAGTTAGGGTGGAATGCTGTTCCGATGGTTGGTATGGTCTCATGGGCCAAAAGGCCTGCTTCCACACTGTAGGGATTCTGTCACTGAGTATAGGGATTAGGAGGTCATTTGTGGCGGAGTAGGGCATTGGTGAGGCCAGTGTTAGAATACTGCATTCAATTGTAGTCTCCCTGATTTCAGAAAGATGTTACCAGAATAGGACTCAACCTCTTAATAGCAAGTTCTTGGGAAGTGTTGACAAACAAACACCGTGCAGTGTAGGTTGATAGTTTCTTGAAAGTGGGTTTGAAGGTAGACAGGTCAGTGAAGGTGGTGTTTGGTATGCTAGCTGTTATTGGGCAATACATTGAGGACAGGAGTTGGGAGATCAGGTTTCGGTTGCACAGTTTATTGACTTGGCCACTTTTGGAATCCCCGGACTGCTTTCAATTCCAGTCTCCCTGTTACAGGAAAGATGTTGGGAAACTTGCATGAGTTCAGAAAAGTTTTACTAGGGTGTTTCCAGTATTCGAACATTTGAACCATAGGGAGAGGCTGCACAGGCTGAGGCTATTTCCCTGCAGCGCTGGACACTTTAGGTGGCTTTATCGAACTTTATAAAATTATGAGGAGCCATGATCGGGTGACTAGTCATGGTTTCTTTTTCCCAGGGTAGGGGTGTCCAAACAAATGTGAATCTCTTTTTCCCCCAAGGTGGGAATGACATATTCTAGAGGAGAGATGGCAAGTTTAAAGGATATGAAAACCGAAACAACTGAAGATGCTGTAAACCAGGAAGAGAATCAGAAGTTTCTGGAAAAGCTCAGCAGGTCTAGCAGCAGGTGTGAAAAGAAATTAGAGTTAACGTATCTGAGGAAGGGTGACCAGACCCGAAACTTTAACTGATTTTTCTTCACAGATGCTGCATGACCTGCTGAGCATTTCAACATCAGTGCAAGTTTAAAGGGAGTGGTTTAGAGTATATACATGAGAGGAACTTTATGAAGTTTATAAACTGAAGTGAGACCACATCTGGGAGTAACAACAGAAGTTTTGGTCCCTTTATTTAAGGAAATACATCATTTCATCAGAGGCATGTCACAGAAACTTGACTGGGATGATCCATGGTTTGCAAGGATTATCTTTTAAGAAAAGGCGGAAGTAGTTGGGACTCCACTCACAGGATTTCGGAAGAAAGAGAGGTGATCTCATTGTAACATGCAGGATTCTTAAGGAGTTTGACAGGGTAAATACTGAGAGGATGTTTCCCATCATGAGAGAGTCTGGAACCAGATTCTGGGAAAGTCACGGAATCACGGGTTCTGTTTTGGATTCATCAAGTTTAAGGCAACACCGACACGGGTCAGGGGTGAGGTGGAGACAAGCAACATTTCAGAGATTGGAATTCCTGGTCCTTGTGATTGTGTAGATGTCTGATCAGAAGGTCACCTTGGGGTCAGATATGACAGCAATATTGTGAAGAGTCTAGTTGTGCTGCATAGTTCCCAGTGAGAGGGAGAGGCTCAGCAGTAAGGGAAAGGAATTTGTAATAGCAACTGAAGGCATTGGGTTTAACCATTGCAATGTTCCCATTGCAGGAAATTGCAGCCAATCGCGTAGTGGGAGTGTGATGAGCAGTTTGATAACTGAGTAATGGAGAGGGATGATGGGGAGGGAGAGCTGGACATTGTCAGTGTACATGTGAAACCTAACACGGTACTTTTGGACGGTCACCTCCTGGCAATATGTAGGTGAGAAACAGGAGGGACCAAGGATAGATCCTTGAGGGACACCACATACAAGGAATTCAGAAAGGAAAGGGAGAGTCGGGATGGAGTAGGTTTTTGCAACGACAGTGGGGTCAAATATTAGTTTGTAGCAGAATGGGAGAGAAGGACATAACCAGAAAAGACAGACAGATAGAACAAGGAACAATATCTGTGATTTGGGGAGGGGGAAGAGATGATGAGGAGGAGCAGCCCAACTCCAAAAGCACTATTCCTACATTAGTGACCAGACCCTAGTCTCAGCTCATTTACTGAAATACTCGTCCATCCCTGCATTAACTCCAGACTTCATTATTCAAACACACTCCTGGCCAGCCTCCCACATTCAACTTACAAGTAATCTCAAGAGTATCTAAAACCCTACTTCCCAATTGCTCACTTGTACCAAAACTTGTTGATCCATCAAAAGGTTCCTATTAACAAGCAACAATTTAAAATTCTCACCCTTGATGTAATTCCTGGCTGTGAACATCCCTGTCTCCCTGCACCACACAATCTGTGAGATCCCGATAACTCATTTTATTTCAGACTCCCAACGATGCGTTTATTCATTACTTCACCTGTCTGGCTGTTTCTACTGTCTGACGACCTTTAAGCGGCAATTGGATAGGTACATGGATGGGTGCTTAATCTAGGATAGATGTTCGGCACAACATCGTGGCCGAAGGGCCTGTTCTGTGCTGTATTGTTCTACGTTGCCAAGGCAACATGGTCTGGAATTCCCACCCTAACGCCCTCAAACCTGCTTTCCTCCTTTAAGGTATTCCTGAAAACCTGCTTATTTGGCAATTCTTTTGATCACCTGACCTAATATCCCCATCTATGGCCTTATGTCAGAAGTTCTCAATAGTATTTCTGTCGAATTATAAACATGATAAAAAACAAACTGTTGTTGATTTGCACGTACATTGTCAACTTTTCACTGTCGCTGAGTGAATAATCTATAACAGCACTTACCCAACCACATTGTGGGAGCACCTTCACCACACAAACTGCAGCTGTACAAGGAAGCCAAACATCACCCTTTCCACAGGCAACAGGGCTTTGGCATTAATCACTGGGATCTGTGGAGGGAGAAACACAATTGATATTTCAGGGAGTGCTAAATGCATTACAGGGAATGAAAATGTTGCAGAATTTGGGATTTTCAAATTTGTGTTTTATAATGTGCACTAAGTTCTGTAAAACCTCTCATCCCATCCCATGAAAATTTCCTTCTCTTCCTGGTCAATATGTCTTTCCTTTCCCCTGCCCTGCCCCTTCATACATTTCCAATCCCTTGTCACAACAGTGTGCTGTCCGTGAAGTTTATCACCTTTTTTATTATTGTCCCGCCCCTCATTCACTCCGATTGGTTGAAGGACCAACTAGCTCTCTAACCCCCGTCTCCCTCCCCCCCCACACACACACACACTCATTGGTCCTGCGCTGACATCAATAATCCGAGGCCCATTGTGGGCTAGAGCATGCTCAGTGCTTCCTACTTTTGGTGCTGTTCATCAGGTATGAGAGAGAGGGCTCATCCCTGTTTCTCCTGATGTCAGACAATAACAACAACTACCTACATTGTGTGGAGCCTTTCACATTGACAAATTTCCTAAAATGCTTCACGAATAATGGAAATGTTGATTAAAGAACGATTTTTAGATACATCTTTAAGGCGAACAGAGGGAGTTAGGGAGGATATTCCAAAGGTGTGTTCCCTCGGCAGCTCCAATCGTGGAGTGATAGAGGCGGGCAACAGCTTACAATGGAACAGTTAGTGGCTAACCATAGGTTAACAACCCCATGTCCTAGCCCCCTACCCCACACACCAGGCCTTGTTCTCACAGCCTGCCATTACACACTACTTATGGTTAGACACTAACAGTCTCCATTAACAGCTAGTCACCCTCCCCCAGCCAGATCGTTATCCACTCCTTTATCCAACTGTTCTTCTCACTCTATCCCCACCTATCCTTTACTCCTTTTATCCTCCCCCCACACTAACTTCTGCACATAAACTGACTTTTTATCTCAGGAACATCTGTCCTGAGGAAGGGACACTGGGTCTGAAACTTTAACTCTGATTTTTCATCACAGATACTGTCAGACCTGCTGAGATTTTCCAGAACTTCCTGGTTGTTGTTTCTGATTTACAGCATCTGCAGTTCTTTTGGTTCTAATTTACTGGGAGTTTGTAATTCAGGTCCAACAGCCTCTGCTGTCTCTCCCACCCCCACCCAGTTACACTGCACATGCACAGCTCATGGACAGGTGTTGTCTTGCTGGCCACACTCCTCATTCACTCCCATTGGCTGCAGGATCACACAGACTCTCCTCCTATTGGTCTGGAGCAGCCGTTAATCAACCAGCGCCGATTGAGGTGAGTGGTTGGTTCCTCCCTCTCCTTGCCCTGGGATGAGCTTCATCATTCACAGTGAATGGGGCAGAATCACAGAGCACAGGGGCTGGGGGCTATTCAGCCCATTGGGGCTGTATTCTCTCCCTCTGGAGATGGTGAAAGTCTGTCCCAAGTCCCCTCCCACATGCCCACAGCCCCCCAACTCTTTCCTTAAAAAGTAAAATTCCAAGTCTGTTTCAGAATACCTGCTGAATCTGTGTCATTCAGACTGTTCCAGATGCTCAGAACTTACTGAGTAAAATAGTGTTCACATTTTCACCTTGTATTATTTGCCAATTACTTGAAAGTAAAGTAGTGAGTAAAGATTGTGACAGTGTTAACAATTCCTCTCTCTGTCTGCAAATTCAAGACCTTGGAACCAAATCTGCACCAGGTCGAAATCACTGCTTCACCTTCTCAGCTCCAAGGATAATTATCTATGCTTCAGCTAGCTCTCCGCAAAATAGAGGAATGCATCATAATTTATTATCAAAGAAACAGACCTTCGGTCCAATTCGTCCGTGCCAACGAGGAATCCGAAACTAATGGATTCCCATTTACCAGCTAATGGCCTGTATCCATCAAAACCCTTCCTATTCATGTACCCAATTGGAAGCCTTTTAAATGTTGTGATTTTATCAGCCTCCACTACTTCATCTGGTAGCCCCTCCCATACACACACCACACTCAGCTTGAAAACGTTGCCATTTAGATACCTTTCAAATGTTTGCCCTCTCAACTTAAACCCAGCTGCTCTAGTTTTAGACCTACCTAACCTGAGGAAATAAGACCCCGGCTGTCCACCGTATTCACACCCCTCGTGATTTTATAAATCTCCATGAAGTCACCTCTCAGTCTTTGACTCTCCAGAGAAAATAGCCCCAGCCTATTCAGCCTCTCCCTGTAGCCCGATCCTCCAATCCTGGCAACGGTTTTGTAAATCTTGTCCAAACCTTTTCAAGTTTCACAACATCCTTCCCAGAACAGGGAAATTCAAACTGAAAACAGAATTCCAGAAGTGGCTTAATCAATATCCTGTTCAGCCACAATATGGCGTCCCAGCTTCTGTATTCAATAACGGAGAGTGTTAATGGAGTCCCATTTGCCAGCGGTTCACCCTTATCCCTCTAAATCCTCCCTCTTCACGTACCCAATCAGACGCCTTTTAAATGCTGCAATTGTACTAGCGTCCACCCCTTCCCCGGTAGTTAATTCCATACATGCAATGCCCTCAACATGAACAAGATGCCCCTTAGCTCCCTTTTAAATCTTTTCCCTCTCACCTTAAGCCTGTACCCTCTAGTTCTGGACCCACCAAACTTGGGAAAAAGTCCCTGACTGCTCACCTTATCCATGCCCTTCATGATTTTATAAGATCACCTCTCAGTCCACAACCCTCCAAGGAAAATAGTCCCAGCCTATTCAGCCTTTCCCAACAGCTCAAACCGTCCAATCCTGGCAAAGTCCTTGCAAATGTTTTCTGAACCCTTTCAAGTTTCTCATCATTATTCCAAGAACAGGGAGATTGGAACTGAAAACAGAATTCCAGAAGGGCCTTAATCAATATCCTGTACAGCTACAATATGACGTTACAACAGCTGCATTCAATGCATTGACCAATAACGGGGACTGTACCAAATGCTGCATTCACTCCCCCGCCTACCTGTGACTCTACTTTCAAGGAACTATGAACCTGCATTCCAAGGTCCCTTTGTTCAGCAACGCTCCCCAGGACATTACCATTAAGTGTATAAGTCCTGCCCTGATTTGCCTTTCCTAAATACAACAGCTCACATTTATCTAAATTGTACTCCGACTGCCATTCCTCACTCCAATGGCCCACCTGATCAAGATCCTGTTGTATTCTGAACTAACCTTCTTCACTGTTCACTACACCTCCAATTTTGGTGTCTTCTGTAAACCTACTGACCACACCTCATATATCCACATCCAAGTCATTTATTTAAGGGCCAATATCCATCCTTGCAGCACACTGCTGCTCACAGACCTTCAGTCCGCAAAGCAACCCTCCATCATCCTCTGTCTCCTACCTTCAAGGCAGTTTGGTAATGGCTTGCTCTCCCCGCATTCCATGTTATCTAACCCTGCTAACCAGTCTGCTTTGTGGAACCTTGTTGAATGTCCATATAAACAACATTCACCACCTGGCTTCATCAATTATCTTTGTCACTTCAAAACACTCACTCAAGTTAGTGAAACACAATTGTGCATGTACAAAGCCACATCGACTCTCCCTGATCATTCCTTACCTTTCCAAATAGATGGATATCCTGTCGCTCAGAATCCCTTCCAACAAATTGCCTGCCTGACTTCAGGCTCACTGTTCTCTTGTTCCATGGCCTCTCCTTACCACTTTTCTAAAATAATGGCACCTCACCTGTCGCTATCAATGATACACATACCTCAGGAGAGTCCCAACAATCAGTTCCCTAGATTTCCAAAAAGTCCAGGATACACCTGATCATTTTCCAGGGCTTTATCCACCTTGATGCGATTTAAGACATTCCGTCCCTCCTCTTCTGTAACATGGACACTTTTCAAGTTATCACTATTTATTTCTCCAATCTCTCGAGCTTCCATATACTTCTCCAGTAAAAATGACGTGAAATATTTGCATATCTTTCACACCCACTGTGGTTCCATAGACAGCTTTGTTGACCTTTAAGAGGTCCTATTCTCTGGTCCAGTTAATCTTTTGTCTGTGATATATTTGTTTAATCTCTATGGATTCTATGCCAGGACACCCCAGAAAGGCGTACTTCACGGACCGTAATTTTCCTCCAACTTGATCAACAATGCCCTCCAACACATACCCTCCACTTCCCGCACCAGCGCCTTTACCCCACCCCTCCAGCTACAATAAAGAATATAACCCTGCGGTCTTCACCCTTCCACCCCAATAATCTCCAGATACAGCACATTAACCTCTGTTATTTCTGCGACCGAAAGTCATACCCCACCACCAGAGACATATTTCCCTCGCTCCCTCTATCTGCATTCCGCAGAGACCATTCCCTCTGCACCTCCCATGTTTGGACCACACCCTCCCACCAACCCACACTCCGCACCCTTGACCCTCCCTTGCCGCCATGGGAAATTTAAAACGTGCACCTCCCACTGACCTCTATCCAAGACCCCAAAAGGATCTTTTCACATCAGGCAGAGATTTGCCTGCACATCCCAAAACCTCATATACTGCATCTGGAAACTATGGGAAATTTAACATGGTTCATCCAACTAAATACACATCTTTGGACTGTGGGAGCAAAGTGGAACACCCGAAGGAAATCCTCACAGACACTGGGGAGAATGTGCCAACTCCAAAACAGAGAGTTGCTTGAGGCTGGAATCAAACCCAGGTCCCTGGTGCTGAGGAAGCAGCGCTAACCACTGAGCCACAATACTGTGGGATGTTTGGTGCTGATGCGCTGCCCCACTGATACCTCAATCACTCGCCCTGCCTCATTTTCTAAGAGGCAGCGATGACGGAGTGAAATTATCGCTAGACAGTTAATCCAGAGACCCAGGTAACGTTCTATGGACCTGGGTTTGAATCCCATCACGGAAGATTTTGGAACGTGAATTCAATAAATATCTGGAAAAAATAATCTAGTGACGACAAGGCATCCATTGTCAATTGTTGGAAAAACCCATGTGGTTCACTCATGACCTTTAGGGAAGGAAAATGCCATCCCTACCTGGTCTGATCTGCATGTGACTCCAGCAACGTGGTTGACTCTTAACTGCCCTCTGGGTAAACGCAGCAATAAATGCTGGCCGAGCCACTGACTGCCTCATCCTGTGAATGAATAAAGGAAACAGGTCCTTTGCATTTAAATAACTGCAGTTTAATCCACCAGTTTTCCCTAATTGTCTGCTATGTTCTTGCCTGCCTTGTCTACTTATATTGCTCTCTTAAACATTTATACCAGCCTCAACTTTCTTTCTGGCCTTACGACTCTTTGGTGTCACACACCCCTGCCAGACAAGTTTAAATCCTCTCGAGCAGCTCCAGCAACGTTTCCCACCAGGATGTGGGTCCCCCTCCTGCTCCCTGTTCACGTGTATTCCCCACCCTGTCTACCTGTGCTGACACCTTCAGACATCCAGGGACTTGCCCACCAAGGTCCCTGTGTCCCTCAGTACTCCAGGAGGACCTACCATTCATGATGTATATCATTCGTTTATGAGACTTCTCACAGTGCATTCCCTCACAGTGATCAGAAGTAAACTCTGTCTGCCATTACTCTGCTCAGATTATCATCTGATCAATATCAGACTGCAGCCTGAGTCCATCCCCCTCACCATGGACAACACCCTCACCTTTCATGTTATCTACAAACCTACTAATGTTACCTTCTGCTTTCATATCCGAGTGATTAATGTCCAGCATGGCTCCTGCACAGATCCCTGTGGTACACCCGCTGGGCAAAGGCTTTCAATCACAAAACCAACCCTCCACCAATTGTGGAGCCAATTTACCAACTGACCTTGGATCCCATGGGATCTTCCCTTTTGGACCAGCCTTCCGTGTGGGACCTTGTCAAAGACCTTAATGAACTCCATACAAACCACATCATCTGCACTGCCCTCATCAATATCAGAGGACAGTCGTCTAGCAGATCCATACAGACAATCCCGAATGAAATTGCGCAGGTATCCGTTTTTGGCGAATACATTGTATAGATGTTCTTCTTCCTCTTTTTGCAGTTCTGGTGTACTGCAGTGTGTTGTGGCCCTCTTATACAGTGTCTTGATGCAACTTCTTTTGTGTGTGTTGGGGTGGTTGCTTTCGTAGTTTAGGACTTGGTCTCTGTGTATGTCTTTCCTGTCTACCTTTGTGGTGAATTCTACGTTCGGTTTTCTCTGTTCCATCATGTCTAGGAATGGGAGTTGGTTGTCCTTTTCTACATCTATAGTGATTCGGATTCCTGTGAGTGTGGCGTTGATGATCCGGTATGTGTTCTCAATTTCCGTGCTTTTAATTATTACAAAAGTGTCGTCCACATATCTGCCCCAGAGTTTGGGTTGAATTTGCGGTAAGGCTGTTTGTTCTAATCTTTGCATTACCGCTTCTGCGATGAGCCCAGAGATGGGTGAGCCCAGGGGCGTGCCGTTGATTTGTTCATATTGGATGTTGAATGTGAAGTGTGTTGTGAGGTACAGGTCCAGTAGTTTGAGTATGCCGTCTTTGTTGATAGGTTCCCCGTCTTGTTGTCTGTTCTGTATGTCCAGCAGGTTGGCTATTGTTTCTCTGGCTCGGGTTTTGTCGAGAGAGGTGAACAGTGCCGTTACGTCGAATGAGACCATAGTTTCTTCATTGTCTATGTGTATATTTCTGATGATGTCCAAGAATTCCCGTGTTGACTGTATAGAGTGTCTGGATCCGCTGATCAGGTGTTTCAGTTTCAGCTGTAGTTCTTTAGCCAGTTTGTGTGATGGTGTCCCTGGTAGTGATACTATGGGTCTGACTGGGATGTCTGGTTTGTGTACTTTAGGTAGTCCATAGAATCTGAGGGTGTTATTGCTTTCAGTTTTAATTGTCTGTAGGTCAAACCTGGTTATCTATCCTTTTTTTTGTAGGTTTCTCAGTGTGTTGTTTATCCTATTGGTGAGCTGCGGGGTGGGGTCAAACACCACGCAATTTCATCCACAGATGCCTCAGGGAAAGACAACGGAACGAGGACATGCCGCGACCCAAAGGACTAGCCACACTACCATACATCAAGAACATTTCCGAACTGACAGCCAGACTACTGCGACCACTAGGACTCATAACAGCACACAAACCAACAGCCACTCTCAGACAACAGCTCACCAGGACGAAGGACCAGATATCCAGCATGAGCAAAACCAATGTAGTGTACAAAATCCCATGCAAGGACTGCACAAAACACTACATAGGACAAACAGGAAGACAGCTAACGATCCGCATCCATGAACACTAACTATCCACGAAACGACATGACCAGCTATCCTTAGTAGCCACATACTCCTATGACATGCAACGTGAGTTCGACTGGGACAACCCTACTATTATAGGACAAGCCAAACAGACAACAGCCAGGGAATTCCTTGAGGCATGGCACTCATCCACAGTTTCAATCAACAAACACATCGACCTGGACCCAATATACTGGCCACTGCAGCGGACAGCTGGAACTGGCAACCGGAAGCGGCAGAGACAAGCCACTACAAATGCCGGAGGAAAGATCACAGAAGCGCTTCACAGGAGGCTCCCAAGCACTGAGGATGTCACCTAGACAGGGGACGAAACGTATGCAACACAAATTCCCAACTCGGCGAACAGAACCACAACAATGAGCAACCGAGCTACAAATCTTCTCCCAAACTTTGAAGCCCTTTAGACTCTACAAAGCTCCGTCATGAACAAGCCACCATCTCTCACCACCTTTGCCTTCTTCAGTATCTGCAACTCGCTGTATCTTCCAGTAACGTTCTTTAGTTGATGCAGGTCTGCCGAGCTCCCCAGATAACCTGTTCCATGCCCTACAGCTCCCTCAATCACTGTAACACCCTATGCTCTGTGTAAACCTCCTATTTCCCACTGTCTTCCAGGCACAATGGTGATCCTGTAAGAGAGCAGTGCAGAATGAGATGTTATAAATCTCAGCTGAGGCTTGATGCCTAGCATTACCTGGGAGTAACAAGGAGAGAGAACCTGAGCGAGTGCAGCCCAAAGCGGGAGAATATAAATCAGCAGCGAGGGTCAAGGCCGACTGGGACTTGGATCTGGAGAAACAGCAGAGCAGGAGGCTCGAAATCAGCACCGAATCACAGAGGGAGTGACTGTGTGAGGGAGCAACTTGGAGCAGGAGCTTGAGGCTGACTCACACCTGGGAGAATATAAATCAGCACTGAGGATCGAGGCCTAGTTGTACCTGGGAGTGACAGAGATGGTGACCCTGTGAGGGAGCAGACTGAAGTGAGAGCTGGACGATTACACGTCCGATGAGACACATCACTGTGTGTGCACGTGTCACTCCATTGTTCTGTGTTTGTGTGTGTGTGTGCATGCGTGTGTGTGTGTCCCCTTCCCTCGCTGTGTGTGTGTGTGTGTGTGTGTGTGTGTGTGTGTGTGTGTAACTCTCCTCACGGTGTGCGTCCCACCCTCGCTGTGTGTGAGCATGTCCCTCCCTCACTGTGTGTGTGTGAGCATGTCCCTCCCTCACTGTGTGTGTGTGAGCATGTCCCTCCCTCACTGCGTGTGTGTGCGTGTCCCTCCCTCACTGTGTGTGTGAGGTTGTGTGTGCATATGTCTGCATGTCACCCTCCATCACTTTGTGTGCGTCCCCTCGCTCTGTGTGTGTGTGTGTGTGTGTGCGTGCATGTCCTCCTCCCTCACTGTGTGTGTGCGCGCGTGTCCCCCTCCTTCGCTGTGTGTGTGTGTGTGTACCTCTCCCTCGCTGTGTGTGTGTGCGTGTGTCCTCCTCCCTCGCTGTGTGCGTGTGTCCCCCTCCCTCGCTGTGTGCGTGTCCCCCTCCCTCTCTGTGTGTGTGCGTGTGTGTCACCCTCCATCGCTGTGTGTGTGTCCCCCTCTCTCGCTATGTGTGTGTCCCGTCCCTCGCTGTGTGTGTGTGTGTGTGTGTGTGTGTGTGCCACCCTCGCTGTGTGTGTGCATGTCCCTCCCTCGCTGTGTGTGCGTGTCCCTCCCTCGCTGTGTGTGTGTGTGTCCCCTCCCTCGCTATGTGTGTGTGTCCCCTCCCTCGCTATGTGTGTGTGTCCCCCTCCCTCGCTGTGTGTGCGGGTCCCCCTCCCTCGCTGTGTGTGCGAGCGTTACCCTCTCCCTCGCTGTGTGTGTGTGTGTGTGTGTGTGTGTGTGTGTCCCTCCCTCGCAGTGTGTGTGTGTGCGTGTCCCTCCCTCGCAGTGTGTGTCCCCCTCCCTCGCTGTGTGTGCGTGTGTCCCTCCCTCGCTGTGTGTGCGAGCGTCCCTCCCTCGCTGTGTGTGTGTGTGTGTGCGTGTCACCCTCACTTGCTGTGTGTGTGTGTGTCCCTCCCTCGCAGTGTGTGTGTGTGCGTGTCCCTCCCTCGCAGTGTGTGTGTACCCACCCTCGCTGTGTGTGCATGTCCCCCTCCCTCGCTGTGTGCGCGTGTCCCCCTCCCTCGCTGTGTGCGCGTGTCCCCCTCCCTCGCTGTGTGCGCGTGTCCCCCTCCCTCGCTGTGTGCGTGTCCCCCTCCCTCGCTGTGTGTGTGCGTGTGTCCCCCCTCCCTCGCTGTGTGCGTGTCCCCTCCCTCGCTGTGTGCATGTCCCCCTCCCTCGCTGTGTGTGAGCGTGTCCCTCCCTCGCTGTGTGTGCGTGTCCCCTCCCTCGCTATGTGTGTGCGTGTCCCCTCCCTCGCTATGTGTGTGCGTGTCCCCTCCCTCGCTATGCGTGTGTCCGTCCCCCTCCCTCGCTGTGTGTGTGTGTCCCCCTCCCTCGCTGTGTGTGCGTGTCCCTCCCTCGCTGTGTGCGTGTCCCCCTCACTCGCTCTCTGTGTGTGTGTGTGTGTGTGTGTGTGTCCCTGCCTCTCTGTGTGTGTACCCTCCCTCGCTATGTGTGTGTGTCCCCCTCCCTCGCTATGTGTGTGTGTCCCCCTCCCTCGAATGTGTGTGTGTCCCCCGCCCTCGCTGTGTGTGTGTGTCCCTCCCTCGCTGTGTGTGTCTCCTCCTCCCTCGCTGTGTGTGCGTGTCCCCACCCTCGCCGTATGTGCATCCGTCCCCCTCCCTCGCTGTGTGTGTCCCCTCCCTCGCTGTGTTTGTGCGTGTCCCCCTCGCTCGCTGTGTGTGCGAGTCCCCCTCCCTCGCTGTGTGTGCGAGTCCCCCTCCCTCGCTGTGGGTGCGAGTCCCCCTCCCTCGCTGTGTGTGTGCGTGTGTCCCCCTCCCTCACTGTGTGTGTGCGTGTGTCCCCCTCCCTCACTGTGTGCGTGTCCCCCTCCCTCGCTGTGTGCGTGTCCCCCTCCCTCGCTGTGTGTGTGCGTGTGTCCCCCTCCCTCGCTGTGTGCGTGTGTCCCCCTCCCTCGCTGTGTGTGTCCCCCTCCCTCGCTGTGTGCATGGCCCCTCCCTCGCTGTGCGCGTGTCCCCCTCCCTCGCTGTGTGTGCGTGTCCCCCTCCCTCGCTGTGTGTGCGTGTGTCCCCCTCCCTCGCTGTGTGCGTGTCCCCCTCCCTCGCTGTGTGTGTGCGTGTGTCCCCCTCCCTCGCTGTGTGCGTGTCCCCCTCCCTCGCTGTGTGCGTGTCCCCCTCCCTCGCTGTGCGTGTGTCCCCCTCTCTCGCTGTGTGTGTGCGTGTGTCCCCCTCCCTCGCTGTGTGCGTGTCCCCCTCCCTCGCTGTGTGCGTGTCCCCTCCCGCGCTGTGTGCATGTCCCCCTCCCTCGCTGTGCGTGTGTGTGTGTGTGTGTGTGCGCTCGTGCGCGTTTCCCCCTCCCTCGCGGTGTGTGTGTGTGTCCCTCCCTCGCTGTGTGTGCGTGTCCCCCTCCCTCGCTGTGTGTGTCCCCCTCCCTCGCTGTGTGTGCGTGTCCCCCTCCCTCGCTGTGGGTGCGAGTCGCCCTCCCTCGCTGTGTGTGCGTGTCGCCCTCCCTCGCTGTGTGTGCGTGTCCCCCTCCCTCGCTGTGTGTGTGCGTGTGTCCCCCTCCCTCGCTGTGTGCGTGTCCCCCTCCCTCGCTGTGTGTGTGCGTGTGTCCCCCTCCCTCGCTGTGTGCATGTCCCCTCCCTCGCTGTGTGTGTGTGTGCATGTCCCCCTCCCTGGCTGTGTGTGTGTGTGTGTGTGCGTGCGTGTCCCACCCTCGCTGTGTGCGTGCGTGTCCCACCCTCGCTGTGTGTGTGCGTCCCTCCCTCGCTATGTGTGTGCGTGTCCCCTCCCTCGCTATGTGTGTGCGTGTCCCCTCCCTCGCTATGTGTGTGCGTGTCCCCTCCCTCGCTATGTGTTTGTCCGTCCCCCTCCCTCGCTGTGTGTGCGTGTCCCTCCCTCGCTGTGTGCGTGTCCCCCTCACTCGCTGTGTGTGTGTGTCTGTGTGTGTGTCCCTGCCTGTCTGTGTGTGTCCCCTTCCCTCGCTATGTGTGTGTGTCCCCCTCCCTCGCTATGTGTGTGTGACCCCCGCCCTCGCTCTGTGTGTGTGTGTGTGTGTGTGTGTGTGTGTGCGCGTGTCCCACCCTCGCTGTGTGTGCATGTCTCTCCCTTGCTGTGTGTGCGTGTCCCCTTCCATCGCTGTGTGTGTGTGTGTGTCCCTCCCTCGCTGTGTGTGTGTGTCCCTCCCCTCGTTTTTTGAGTGCGTGTCCCTCTCCCTCGCTGTGTGTGTGTGTCCCCCTCCCTCGCTGTGTGTGTCCCCCTCCCTCGCTGTGTGTGCGTGTCCCCCTCCCTCGCTGTGGGTGCGAGTCGCCCTCCCTCGCTGTGTGTGCGTGTCGCCCTCCCTCGCTGTGTGTGCGTGTCCCCCTCCCTCGCTGTGTGTGTGTGTGTGTCCCCCTCCCTCGCTGTGTGCGTGTCCCCCTCCCTCGCTGTGTGTGTGCGTGTGTCCCCCTCCCTCGCTGTGTGCATGTCCCCCTCCCTCGCTGTGTGTGTGTGTGCATGTCCCCCTCCCTGGCTGTGTGTGTGTGTGTGTGTGTGCGTGCGTGTCCCACCCTCGCTGTGTGCGTGCGTGTCCCACCCTCGCTGTGTGTGTGCGTCCCTCCCTCGCTATGTGTGTGCGTGTCCCCTCCCTCGCTATGTGTTTGTCCGTCCCCCTCCCTCGCTGTGTGTGCGTGTCCCTCCCTCGCTGTGTGCGTGTCCCTCCCTCGCTGTGTGCGTGTCCCCCTCACTCGCTGTGTGTGTGTGTCTGTGTGTGTGTCCCTGCCTGTCTGTGTGTGTCCCCTTCCCTCGCTATGTGTGTGTGTCCCCCTCCCTCGCTATGTGTGTGTGACCCCGCCCTCGCTCTGTGTGTGTGTGTGTGTGTGTGTGTGCGCGTGTCCCACCCTCGCTGTGTGTGCATGTCTCTCCCTTGCTGTGTGTGCGTGTCCCCTTCCATCGCTGTGTGTGTGTGTGTGTCCCTCCCTCGCTGTGTGTGTGTGTCCCTCCCCTCGTTTTTTGAGTGCGTGTCCCTCTCCCTCGCTGTGTGTGCGTGTCCCCCTCCCTTGCTGTATGCGCGGGCGTCCCCCTCCCTCGCTGTGTGTGTGTGCATGCGTGTCCATTCTTCGCAGTGTGTGTGTGTTTGTGTGTCCCTCCCTCACTGTGTGCGTGTGTCGCCCTCCCTCGCTGTGTGTATGCGTGTCCCTCCCTCGCTGTGTGTGTGAGTGCGCGCCCGTGTCGCTCCCTCACTGTGTGTGTGTCCCTCCCTCGGTGTGTGTGTGTCCTCTCCCTCGTTATGTGCGTGTGTCCCCCTCCCTCGCTGTGTGGGTGTCCCCCTCCCTCGCTGTATGTGCGTGCATCCCCCTCCCATGCAGTGTGTGTGTGTGTCCCTCCCTCGCAGTGTGTGTGTGTGTGTGTTTCCCTCCCTCGCTGTGTGTTTGTGTGTGTGTGTGTGTGTGTGTGCGCGCCTGTCCCCCTCCCTTGCTGTGTGTGTGTGCGCGTGTCCCCCTCCCTTGCTGTGTGTGTGTGTCCCCCTCCCTCGCTGTGTGTGTGCGTGTCCCCCTACCTCGCTGTGTGTGCATGCCACCCTCCCTCGCTGTGTGTTTGTGTGTGTGTGTGTGTGTGTGTTTCCCTCCCTCGCTGTGTGTGTGCGTGTCCCCCTACCTCGCTGTGTGTGCGTGCCACTCTCCCTCGCTGTGAGTTTGTGTGTGTGTGTGCGCGCGTGTCCCCCTCCCTCGCTGTGTGTGTGTGCGCGTGTCCCCCTCCCTCGCTGTGTGTGTGTGCGCGTGTCCCCCTCGCTCGCTGTATGTGCGTGCATCCCCCTCCCTCGCTTTGTGTGTGCGTGTCCCTCCCACGCAGTGTGTGTGTGTGTGTCCCTCCCTCGCAGTGTGTGTGTGCGTGTTTGTGTGTGTGTGTGTGTGTGTGTTTCCCACCCTCGCTGTGTGTGAGCGTGTCCCTCCCTCGCTGTGTGTGCGTGTCCCTCCCTCGCTGTGTGTGCGTGTCCCCTCCCTCGCTATGTGTGTGCGTGTCCCCTCCCTCGCTATGTGTGTGTCCGTCCCCCTCCCTCGCTGTGTGTGTGTGTCCCCCTCCTCGCTGTGTGCGTGTCCCTCCCTCGCTGTGTGCGTGTCCCCCTCACTCGCTCTGTGTGTGTGTGTGTGTGTGTGTGTCCCTGCCTCTCTGTGTGTGTACCCTCCCTCGCTATGTGTGTGCGTGTCCCCCTCCCTCGCTGTGTGTGCGTGTCCCCTCCCTCGCTGTGTGTGTGTCCCCCTCCCTCGCTGTGCGTGTGTCCCCCTCTCTCGCTGTGTGTGTGCGCGTGTCCCCCTCCCTCGCTGTGTGCGTGTCCCCCTCCCTCGCTGTGTGCGTGTCCCCTCCCGCGCTGTGTGCATGTCCCCCTCCCTCGCTGTGCGTGTGTGTGTGTGTGTGTGTGTGTGTGTGTGCGCTCGTGCGCGTTTCCCCCTCCCTCGTGGTGTGTGTGTGTGTCCCTCCCTCGCTGTGTGTGCGTGTCCCCCTCCCTCGCTGTGTGTGCGTGTCCCCCTCCCTCGCTGTGTGTGCGTGTCCCCCTCCCTCGCTGTGTGTGCGTGTCGCCCTCCCTCGCTGTGTGTGCGTGTCGCCCTCCCTCGCTGTGTGTGCGTGTCGCCCTCCCTCGCTGTGTGTGCGTGTCCCCCTCACTCGCTGTGGGTGCGAGTCGCCCTCCCTCGCTGTGTGTGCGTGTCGCCCTCCCTCGCTGTGTGTGCGTGTCGCCCTCCCTCGCTGTATGAGCGTGTCCCCCTCCCTCGCTGTGTGTGTGTGCATGTCCCCCTCCCTCGCTGTGTGCGTGTCCCCCTCCCTCGCTGTGTGCGTGTCCCCCTCCCGCGCGGTGTGTGTGTGTGTCCCTCCCTCGCTGTGTGTGCGTGTCCCCCTCCCTCGCTGTGTGTGTCCCCCTCCCTCGCTGTGTGTGCGTGTCCCCCTCCCTCGCTGTGTGTGTGCGTGTGTCCCCCTCCCTCGCTGTGTGCGTGTCCCCCTCCCTCGCTGTGTGCGTGTCCCCCTCCCGCGCGGTGTGTGTGTGTGTCCCTCCTTCGCTGTGTGTGCGTGTCCCCCTCCCTCGCTGTGTGTGTCCCCTCCCTCGCTGTGTGTGCGTGTCCCCTCCCTCGCTGTGTGTGTGCGTGTGTCCCCCTCCCTCGCTGTGTGCGTGTCCCCCTCCCTCGCTGTGTGCGTGTCCCCCTCCCGCGCGGTGTGTGTGTGTGTCCCTCCCTCGCTGTGTGTGCGTGTCCCCCTCCCTCGCTGTGTGTGTCCCCCTCCCTCGCTGTGTGTGCGTGTCCCCCTCCCTCGCTGTGTGTGCGTGTCACCCTCCCTCGCTGTGGGTGCGAGTCGCCCTCCCTCGCTGTGTGTGCGTGTCGCCCTCCCTCGCTGTGTGAGCGTGTCCCCCTCCCTCGCTGTGTGTGTGTGTGTGTGTCCCCCTCCCTCGCTGTGTGCGTGTCCCCCTCCCTCGCTGTGTGTGTGCGTGTGTCCCCCTCCCTCGCTGTGTGCGTGTCCCCCTCCCTCGCTGTGTGCGTGTCCCCTCCCTCGCTGTGTGCATGTCCCCCTCCCTCGCTGTGTGTGTGTGTGTGTGGTGTGTGTGTGTGTGTGTGCGTGCGTGTCCCACCCTCGCTGTGTGTGTGCGTGTCCCACCCTCGCTGTGTGTGTGCGTGTCCCACCCTCGCTGTGTGTGCGTGTCCCCTCCCTCGCTATGTGTGTGCGTGTCCCCTCCCTCGCTATGTGTTTGTCCGTCCCCCTCCCTCGCTGTGTGCGTGTCCCTCCCTCGCTGTGTGCGTGTCCCCCTCACTCGCTGTGTGTGTGTGTCTGTGTGTGTGTCCCCTTCCCTCGCTATGTGTGTGTGTCCCCTTCCCTCGCTATGTGTGTGTGTCCCCCTCCCTCGCTATGTGTGTGTGACCCCCGCCCTCGCTCTGTGTGTGTGTGTGTGTGTGTGTGTGCGTGTCCCACCCTCGCTGTGTGTGCGTGTCCCACCCTCGCTGTGTGTGCATGTCTCTCCCTCGCTGTGTGTGCGTGTCCCCTTCCATCGCTGTGTGTGTGTGTGTCCCTCCCTCGCTGTGTGTGTGTGTGTGTGTCCCTCCCCTCGTTTTTTGAGTGCGTGTCCCTCTCCCTCGCTGTGTGTGCGTGTCCCCCTCCCTTGCTGTATGCGCGGGCGTCCCCCTCCCTCGCTGTGTGTGTGTGTGCATGCGTGTCCATTCTTCGCAGTGTGTGTGTGTGTGTCCCTCCCTCGCTGTGTGCGTGTGTCGCCCTCCCTCGCTGTGTGTATGCGTGTCCCTCCCTCTCTGTGTGTGTGAGTGCGCGCGCGTGTCGCTCCCTCACTGTGTGTGTGTCCCTCCCTCAGTGTGTGTGTGTCCTCTCCCTCGTTATGTGCGTGTGTCCCCCTCCCTCGCTGTGTGGGTGTCCCCCTCCCTCGCTGTATGTGCATGTCCCCCTCCCTCGCTGTATGTGCGTGTGTGTGTCCCTCCCACGCAGTGTGTGTGTGTGTCCCTCCCACGCAGTGTGTGTGTGTGTGTGTGTTTCCCTCCCTCGCTGTGTGTGCGTGCCACCCTCCCTCGCTGTGTTGTTTGTGTGTGTGTGTGTGCGCGCCTGTCCCCCTCCCTTGCTGTGTGTGTGTGCGCGTGTCCCCCTCCCTCGCTGTGTGTGTGTGTACCCCTCCCTCGCTATGTGTGTGCGTGTCCCCCTACCTCGCTGTGTGTGCATGCCACCCTCCCTCGCTGTGTGTTTGTGTGTGTGTGTGTGTGTTTCCCTCCCTCGCTGTGTGTGTGTGCGTGTCCCCCTACCTCGCTGTGTGTGCGTGCCACCCTCCCTCGCTGTGTGTGTGCGTGTCCCCTACCTCGCTGTGTGTGCATGCCACCCTCCCTCGCTGTGTGTTTGTGTGTGTGTGTGTGTGTGTGTGTGTGTTTCCCTCCCTCGCTGTGTGTGTGCGTGTCCCCCTACCTCGCTGTGTGTGCGTGCCACCCTCCCTCGCTGTGAGTTTGTGTGTGTGTGTGCGCGCGTGACCCCCTCCCTCGCTGTGTGTGTGTGCGCGTGTCCCCCTCGCTCGCTGTATGTGCGTGCATCCCCCTCCCTCGCTTTGTGTGTGCGTGTCCCTCCCACGCAGTGTGTGTGTGTGTCCCTCCCTCGCAGTGTGTTTGTGTGCGTGTTTGTGTGTGTGTGTGTGTGTTTCCCACCCTCGCTGTGTGTGAGCGTGTCCCTCCCTCGCTGTGTGTGCGTGTCCCTCCCTCGCTGTGTGTGCGTGTCCCCTCCCTCGCTATGTGTGTGCGTGTCCCCTCCCTCGCTATGTGTGTGTCCGTCCCCCTCCCTCGCTGTGTGTGTCCGTCCCCCTCCCTCGCTGTGTGTGTGTGCGTGTCCCTCCCTCGCTGTGTGCGTGTCCCTCCCTCGCTGTGTGCGTGTCCCCCTCACTCGCTCTGTGTGTGTGTGTGTGA
>NC_083420.1:75671437-75679491 GCF_020745735.1 Hemiscyllium ocellatum | reverse complement strand
CCCCCTCCCTCGCTGTGTGTGTGTGTCCCCTCCCTCGCTGTGTGTGCGTTCATTCCCCTCCGTCGCTGTGTGTGTGTGTGTCCCTCCCTCGCTGTGTGTGTGCGTGTCCTCCTCCCTCGCTGTGTGTGTGTGTCCCCTCCCTCGCTGTGTGTGTGTGTCCCCTCCCTCGCTGTGTGTGCGTGTCACTCTCCTTCACTGTGTGTGCGTCCTCCTACCTCGCTGTGTGTTTGTGTGTGTGTGTGTGTGTGTGTGTGTGTGCGCGCGCCCCACCCTCGCTGTGTGCGTGTCGCTCCCTCGATGTGTGCGTGTGTCCCTCCCTCCCTGTGTGTGTCCCTCCCTCACTGTGTGTGTGTGTCTGCCTTCCTCGCTGTGTGTTTGTGTGTGTGTGTGTGTCCCTCCCTCGCTGTGTGTGTGTCCCTCCCTCGCTGTGTGTGTCCCTCCCTCGCTGTATGTGCGTGTCCCTCCCTCGCAGTGTGTGTGTGTTCCCTTCCCTCGCAGTGTGTGCGTGTCCCCCTCCCTCGCTGTGTGTGCGTGTCCCCTCCCTCGCTATATGTGCGTGCGTACCCCTCCCTCGCTGTGTGTCTGTGTCCCTCCCTCGCTGTGTGTGTGTGTGTGTGTCCCTCCATCGCTGTGTGTGTGTGTCCCCTCCCTCGCTGTGTGTGCGTGTCCCTCTCCTTCACTGTGTGTGCGTGCGTCCCCCTCCTCGCTGTGTGTGTGTGTGCGTGTGTGTGTGTGTCTGTTTCCCTCCCTCGCTGTGTGTGTGCTTGTCCCTCCCTTGCTGTGTGGTTTTGTGGCCCCCTCCCTCGCTGTGTGTGCGTGTCCCCCTCCCTCGCTGTCTGTGCGTTCGTCCCCCTCCCTCGCTGTGTGTGTGCGTGTCCTCCTCCCTCGCTGTGTGTGTGCGTGTCCCTCCTTCGCCGTGTGTGTGTGTGTGTGTTTGTGAGTGCCTCCCTCGCTGTGTGTGTGTCCCCCTCCCTTGCTGTGTGTGTGTGTGTCCCCTCCCTCGCTGTATGTGTGTCCCTCCCTCGCTATGTGTGTGTGTCCCCTCCCTCGCTGTGTGTGTGTCTCCCTCCCTCGCTGTGTGTGTGCGTGTCCCTCCCTCGCTGTGTGTGTGTGTCCCCTCCCTCGCTGTGTGTGTGTGTTTGTGTGTGTGTGTGTGTCCCCTCCCTCGCTGTGTATGTGTGTCCCCTCCCTCGCTATGTGTGTGTGTCCCCCTCCCTCGCTGTGCGTGTGTCCCCCTCCCTCGCTGTGTGTTTGTCCCCTCCATCCGTCTGTGTGTGTGTCCCCTCCCTCGCTGTGTGTGTGGGTGTGTCCCTCCCTCGCTGTGTGCGTGTCCCCCTCCCTCGCTGTGGGTGCGTGTCCCTCCCTCGTTGTGAGTGTGTGTTTGTGTGTGTGTGTGTCCCTCCCTCGCTGTGTGCGTGTCCCCCTCCCTCGCTGTGGGTGCGTGTCCCTCCCTCGTTGTGAGTGTGTGTTTGTGTGTGTGTGTGTGTCCCTCCCTCGCTGTGTGCGTGTGTCCCCCCCTCGCTGTGTGGGCGTGTCCCTCCCTCGCAGTGTGTGTGTGTTCCCTTCCCTCGCTGTGTGTGCGTGTCCCCCTCCCTCGCTGTGTGTGCGTGTCCCCCTCCCTCGCTATATGTGCGTGCGTCCCCCTCCTCGCTGTGTGTGTGTGTGTCCCTCCCTCGCTGTGTGCGTGTGTCCCTCCCTCGCTGTGTGGGCGTGTCCCTCCCTCGCAGTGTGTGTGTGTTCCCTTCCCTAGATCTGTGTGCGTGTCCCCCTCCCTCGCTGTGTGTGTGTGTCCCCCTCCCTCGCTGTATGTGCGTGCGTCCCCCTCCCTCGCTGTGTGTGTGTGTGTGTGTGTCCCTCCCTCACTGTGTGTGTGTGTCCCCTCCCTCGCTGTGTGTGTGTGTCCCCTCCCTGGCTGTGTGTGCGTGTCCCTCTCCTTCACTGTGTGTGCGTGCGTCCTCCTACCTCGCTGTGTGTGTGTGTGTTTGTGTGTCAATCCCTCGCTGTGTGTGTGCTTGTCCCACCCTTGCTGTGTGGTTTTGTGGCCCCCTCCCTCGCTGTGTGTGCGTGTCCCCCTCCCTCGCTGTCTGTGCGTTCATTCCCCTCCGTCGCTGTGTGTGCGTGTCCCCCTCCCTCGCTGTGTGTGTGTCCCCCCCTCCCTCGCTGTATGTGCGTGCGTCCCCCTCCCTCGCTGTGTGTGTGTGTGTGTGTGTGTGTGTCCCTCCCTCGCTGTGTGAGTGCGTGTCCTCCTCCCTTGCTGTGTGTGCATGTCCCTCCCTCACCGGGTGTGTGTGTGTGTGTGTGTGTGTGTGTGTGTGTGTGTCCCACCCTCACTGTGTGTGTGTTTGTGTGTCCCTCCCTCGCTGTGTGTGTGTCCTCCTCCCTCGCTATGTGTGTGTGTCCCCACCCTTGCTGTGTGTGTGCGTGTCCCCCTCCCTTGCTGTGTGCGTGTCCCTCCCTCGCTGTGTGCGTGTCCCCCTCCCTCGCTGTGTGTGTGTGTGTGTGTGTGTGTGTGTGTGTGTCCTCCCTCGCTGTGTGTGTCCCCCTCCCTCGCTGTGTGTGTGTGTGTCCCTCCCTCGCTGTGTATGTGTGTCCCCTCCCTCGTTATTTGTGTGTGTGTGTCCCTCCCTCGCTGTGTGTGTCCCCCCTCCCTCGCTGTGTGTGTGTGTGTCCCCTCCCTCGCTGTGTATGTGTGTCCCCTCCCTCGTTATTTGTGTGTGTCCCCCTCCCTCGCTGTGTGTGTGTCTCCCTCCCTCGCTGTGTGTGTGCATGTCCCTCCCTCGCTGTGTGTGTGTGTGTGTGTCCCTCCCTCGCTGTGTGTGTGTGTGTGTGTGTGTCCCCTCCCTCGCTATGTGCGTGTGTCACCCTCCCTCGCTGTGGGTGCGTGTCCCTCCCTCGTTGTGTGTGTGTCCCCCTCCCTCGATGTGTGTGTGTACCTCCCTCGCTGTGTGTGCGTATCCCCCTCCCTTGCTGTGTGTGTGTCCCTCCCTCTCTGTGTGTGTGTCCCTCCCTCGCTGTGTGTGCGCGTCTGTGTCCCTCTCTCGCTGTGTGTGCGCGTCTGTGTCCCTCTCTCGCTGTGCGTGTGTGTGTCCCCCACCCTCCTTGTGTGTGCGCGTCCCCCTCCCTCGCTTTGGGTGTGCGCGTCCCCCTCCCTCGGTGTGTGTTGTGTGTGTGTGGTGTGCGCGCGCGCGCGCGCTCCCTACTCCCTCGCTGTGTGTGTGTGTCCCTCCCTCGCTGTGTGTGTGTGTCCCTCCCTCGCTGTGTATGTGCGTGTCCCTCCCTCGCTGTGTGTGTCCCCTCCCTCGCTGTGTGTGTGTGTGTCCCTCCCTCGCTGTGTGTGTGTGTCCCTCCCTCGCTGTGTGTGTCCCCTCCCTCGCTGTGTGTGTGTGTGTCCCCTCCCTTGCTGTGTGTGTGCGTGTCCCCTCCCTTGCTGTGTGTGTGCGTGTCCCTCCCTCGCTGTGTGTGTGTGTCCCTCCCTCGCTGTGTGTGTCCCCCTCCCTCGCTGTGTGTGTGTGTCCCCTCCCTTGCTGTGTGTGTGCGTGTCCCTCCCTCGCTGTGTGTGTCCCCTCCCTCGCTGTGTGTGTCCCCCTCCCTCGCTGTGTGTGTGCGTGTCCCTCCCTCGCTGTGTGTGTCCCCCTCCCTCGCTGTGTGTGTGTGTCCCCTCCCTTGCTGTGTGTGTGCGTGTCCCCCTCCCTTGCTGTGTGCGTGTCCCTCCCTCGCTGTGTGCGTGTGTCCCCCTCCCTCGCTGTGTGTGTGTATCCACTCCCTCGCTGTGTGTGTGCGTGTCCCCCTCCCTTGCTGTGTGCGTGTCCCTCCCTCGCTATGTGCGTGTGTCCCCTCCCTCGCTGTGTGTGTGTGTCCCTCCCTCGCTGTGTGTGTCCCCTCCCTCGCTGTGTGTGTGCGTGTCCCCCTCCCTTGCTGTGTGCGTGTCCCTCCCTCGCTGTGTGTGTGTGTGTGTGTCCCTCCCTCGCTGTGTGTGTGTGTGTGTGTGTGTGTCCCCTCCCTCGCTATGTGCGTGTGTCACCCTCCCTCGCTGTGTGCGTGTCCCCCCCTCGCTGTGGGTGCGTGTCCCTCCCTCGTTGTGTGTGTGTCCCTCCCTCGATGTGTGTGTGTACCTCCCTCGCTGTGTGTGCGTATCCCCCTCCCTTGCTGTGTGTGTGTCCCTCCCTCTCTGTGTGTGTGTCCCTCCCTCGCTGTGTGTGCGCGTCTGTGTCCCTCTCTCGCTGTGTGTGCGCGTCTGTGTCCCTCTCTCGCTGTGCGTGTGTGTGTCCCCCACCCTCCTTGTGTGTGCGCGTCCCCCTCCCTCGCTTTGGGTGTGCGCGTCCCCCTCCCTCGGTGTGTGTGTGTGTGTGTGTGTGTGTGTTCGCGCGCGCGCGCGCTCCCTACTCCCTCGCTGTGTGTGTGTGTCCCTCCCTCGCTGTGTGTGTGTGTCCCTCCCTCGCTGTGTGTGTGCGTGTCCCTCCCTCGCTGTGTGTGTCCCCCTCCCTCGCTGTGTGTGTGTGTGTCCCTCCCTCGCTGTGTGTGTGTCCCTCCCTCGCTGTGTGTGTCCCCCTCCCTCGCTGTGTGTGTGTGTCCCCTCCCTTGCTGTGTGTGTGCGTGTCCCTCCCTTGCTGTGTGTGTGCGTGTCCCTCCCTCGCTGTGTGTGTGTGTCCCTCCCTCGCTGTGTGTGTCCCCCTCCCTCGCTGTGTGTGTGTGTCCCCTCCCTTGCTGTGTGTGTGCGTGTCCCTCCCTCGCTGTGTGTGTCCCCCTCCCTCGCTGTGTGTGTGTCCCTCCCTCGCTGTGTGTGTGCGTGTCCCTCCCTCGCTGTGTGTGTCCCCCTCCCTCGCTGTGTGTGTGTGTCCCCTCCCTTGCTGTGTGTGTGCGTGTCCCCCTCCCTTGCTGTGTGCGTGTCCCTCCCTCGCTGTGTGCGTGTGTCCCCCTCCCTCGCTGTGTGTGTGTATCCACTCCCTCGCTGTGTGTGTGCGTGTCCCCCTCCCTTGCTGTGTGCGTGTCCCTCCCTCGCTATGTGCGTGTGTCCCCCTCCCTCGCTGTGTGTGTGTGTCCCTCCCTCGCTGTGTGTCCCCCCTCCCTCGCTGTGTGTGTGCGTGTCCCCCTCCCTTGCTGTGTGCGTGTCCCTCCCTCGCTGTGTGCGTGTCCCCTCCCTCGCTGTGTGTGTGTCCCCCTCCCTCGCTGTGTGTGTGTGTGTGTGTGTGTGTGTGTCCCTCCCTCACTGTGTGTGTGTGTGTGTGTGTGTCCCTCCCTCGCTGTGTGTGTGTGTCCCCTCCTCGCTGTGTGTGTGTGTCCCCTCCCTCGCTGTGTGTGCGTTCATTCCCCTCCGTCGCTGTGTGTGTGTGTGTCCCTCCCTCGCTGTGTGTGTGCGTGTCCTCCTCCCTCGCTGTGTGTGTGCGTGTCCTCCTCCCTCGCTGTGTGTGTGTGTCCCCTCCCTCGCTGTGTGTGTGTGTCCCCTCCCTCGCTGTGTGTGCGTGTCACTCTCCTTCACTGTGTGTGCGTCCTCCTACCTCGCTGTGTGTGTGTATGTGTGTGTGTGTGTGTTTGTGTGTCCTCCCTCGCTGTGTGTGTGCTTGTCCCACCCTTGCTGTGTGGTTTTGTGGCCCCCTCCCTCGCTGTGTGTGCGTGTCCCCCTCCCTTGCTGTGTGTGTGCGTGTCCCCCTCCCTTGCTGTGTGCGTGTCCCTCCCTCGCTGTGTGCGTGTCCCCCTCCCTCGCTGTGTGTGTGTGTGTGTGTGTGTGTGTCCCTCCCTCGCTGTGTGTGTCCCCCCTCCCTCGCTGTGTGTGTGTGTGTCCCCTCCCTCGCTGTGTATGTGTGTCCCCTCCCTCGTTATTTGTGTGTGTGTGTCCCTCCCCTCGCTGTGTGTGTCCCCCCTCCTCGCTGTGTGTGTGTGTGTCCCTCCCTCGCTGTGTATGTGTGTCCCCTCCCTCGCTGTGGGTGCGTGTCCCTCCCTCGTTGTGTGTGTGTCCCCCTCCCTCGATGTGGGTGCGTGTCCCTCCCTCGTTGTGTGTGTGTCCCCTCCCTCGATGTGTGTGTGTACCTCCCTCGCTGTGTGTGCGTATCCCCCTCCCTTGCTGTGTGTGTGTCCCTCCCTCTCTGTGTGTGTGTCCCTCCCTCGCTGTGTGTGCGCGTCTGTGTCCCTCTCTCGCTGTGTGTGCGCGTCTGTGTCCCTCTCTCGCTGTGCGTGTGTGTGTCCCCCACCCTCCTTGTGTGTGCGCGTCCCCCTCCCTCGCTTTGGGTGTGCGCGTCCCCCTCCCTCGGTGTGTGTGTGTGTGTGTGTGTGTGTGTGTGTGTGTGTGTGTGTGTTCGCGCGCGCGCTCCCTACTCCCTCGCTGTGTGTGTGTGTCCCTCCCTCGCTGTGTGGGCGTGTCCCTCCCTCGCAGTGTGTGTGTGTTCCCTTCCCTAGATCTGTGTGCGTGTCCCCCTCCCTCGCTGTGTGTGTGTGTCCCCCTCCCTCGCTGTATGTGCGTGCGTCCCCCTCCCTCGCTGTGTGTGTGTGTGTGTGTGTGTGTGTGTCCCTCCCTCACTGTGTGTGTGTGTCCCCTCCCTCGCTGTGTGTGTGTGTCCCCTCCCTGGCTGTGTGTGCGTGTCCCTCTCCTTCACTGTGTGTGCGTGCGTCCTCCTACCTCGCTGTGTGTGTGTGTGTTTGTGTGTCAATCCCTCGCTGTGTGTGTGCTTGTCCCACCCTTGCTGTGATGTTTTGTGGCCCCCTCCCTCGCTGTGTGTGCGTGTCCCCCTCCCTCGCTGTCTGTGCGTTCATTCCCCTCCGTCGCTGTGTGTGCGTGTCCCCCTCCCTCGCTGTGTGTGTGTCCCCCCCTCCCTCGCTGTATGTGCGTGCGTCCCCCTCCCTCGCTGTGTGTGTGTGTGTGTGTGTGTGTCCCTCCCTCGCTGTGTGAGTGCGTGTCCTCCTCCCTTGCTGTGTGTGCATGTCCCTCCCTCACCGGGTGTGTGTGTGTGTGTGTGTGTGTGTGTGTGTGTGTGTGTGTCCCACCCTCACTGTGTGTGTGTTTGTGTGTCCCTCCCTCGCTGTGTGTGTGTCCTCCTCCCTCGCTATGTGTGTGTGTCCCCTCCCTGCTGTGTGTGTGCGTGTCCCCCTCCCTTGCTGTGTGCGTGTCCCTCCCTCGCTGTGTGCGTGTCCCCCTCCCTCGCTGTGTGTGTGTGTGTGTGTGTGTGTGTGTGTCCCTCCCTCGCTGTGTGTGTCCCCCCCCCTCGCTGTGTGTGTGTGTGTCCCCTCCCTCGCTGTGTATGTGTGTCCCCTCCCTCGTTATTTGTGTGTGTGTGTCCCTCCCTCGCTGTGTGTGTCCCCCCTCCCTCGCTGTGTGTGTGTGTGTCCCCTCCCTCGCTGTGTATGTGTGTCCCCTCCCTCGTTATTTGTGTGTGTCCCCCTCCCTCGCTGTGTGTGTGTCTCCCTCCCTCGCTGTGTGTGTGCATGTCCCTCCCTCGCTGTGTGTGTGTGTGTGTGTCCCTCCCTCGCTGTGTGTGTGTGTGTGTGTGTGTCCCCTCCCTCGCTATGTGCGTGTGTCACCCTCCCTCGCTGTGTGCGTGTCCCCCTCCCTCGCTGTGGGTGCGTGTCCCTCCCTCGTTGTGTGTGTGTCCCCCTCCCTCGATGTGTGTGTGTACCTCCCTCGCTGTGTGTGCGTATCCCCCTCCCTTGCTGTGTGTGTGTCCCTCCCTCTCTGTGTGTGTGTCCCTCCCTCGCTGTGTGTGCGCGTCTGTGTCCCTCTCTCGCTGTGTGTGCGCGTCTGTGTCCCTCTCTCGCTGTGCGTGTGTGTGTCCCCCACCCTCCTTGTGTGTGCGCGTCCCCCTCCCTCGCTTTGGGTGTGCGCGTCCCCCTCCCTCGGTGTGTGTGTGTGTGTGTGTGTGTGTGCGCGCGCGCGCGCTCCCTACTCCCTCGCTGTGTGTGTGTGTCCCTCCCTCGCTGTGTGTGTGTGTCCCTCCCTCGCTGTGTGTGTGCGTGTCCCTCCCTCGCTGTGTGTGTCCCCCTCCCTCGCTGTGTGTGTGTGTGTCCCTCCCTCGCTGTGTGTGTGTCCCTCCCTCGCTGTGTGTGTCCCCCTCCCTCGCTGTGTGTGT
>NC_083420.1:75578937-75658937 GCF_020745735.1 Hemiscyllium ocellatum | reverse complement strand
TGTGTCCCCTCCCTCGCTGTGTGTGTGTGTCCCCTCCCTCGCTGTGTGTGCGTTCATTCCCCTCCGTCGCTGTGTGTGTGTGTGTCCCTCCCTCGCTGTGTGTGTGCGTGTCCTCCTCCCTCGCTGTGTGTGTGCGTGTCCTCCTCCCTCGCTGTGTGTGTGTGTCCCCTCCCTCGCTGTGTGTGTGTGTCCCTCCCTCGCTGTGTGTGCGTGTCACTCTCCTTCACTGTGTGTGCGTCCTCCTACCTCGCTGTGTGTGTGTATGTGTGTGTGTGTGTGTTTGTGTGTCCCTCCCTCGCTGTGTGTGTGCTTGTCCCACCCTTGCTGTGTGGTTTTGTGGCCCCCTCCCTCGCTGTGTGTGCGTGTCCCCCTCCCTCGCTGTCTGTGCGTTCATTCCCCTCCGTCGCTGTGTGTGTGTGTGTCCCTCCCTCGCTGTGTGTGTGCGTGTCCTCCTCCCTTGCTGTGTGTGCATGTCCCTCCCTCGCCGTGTGTGTGTGTGTGTGTGTGTGTGTGTGTGTGTGTGTGTGTGTCCCACCCTCACTGTGTGTGTGTTTGTGTGTCCCTCCCTCGCTGTGTGTGTGTGTCCCCTCCCTTGCTGTGTGTGTGCGTGTCCCCCTCCCTTGCTGTGTGCGTGTCCCTCCCTCGCTGTGTGCGTGTCCCCGTCCCTCGCTGTGTGTGTGTGTCCCTCCCTCGCTGTGTGTGTGTGTGTGTGTGTCCCTCCCTCGCTGTGTGTGTGTGTCCCCTCCCTCGCTGTGTGTGTGTGTCCCCTCCCTCGCTGTGTATGTGTGTCCCCTCCCTCGTTATTTGTGTGTGTCCCCCTCCCTCGCTGTGTGTGTGTCTCCCTCCCTCGCTGTGTGTGTGCATGTCCCTCCCTCGCTGTGTGTGTGTGTGTGTGTCCCCCTCCCTCGCTGTGTGTGTGTGTCCTCCTCCCTCGCTGTGTGTGTGCGTGTCCCCCTCCCTTGCTGTGTGCGTGTCCCTCCCTTGCTGTGTGCGTGTCCCCTCCCTCGCTGTGTGTGTGCCCCCCTCCCTCGCTGTGTGTGTGTGTGTGTCCCCCTCCCTCGCTGTGTATGTGTGTCCCCTCCCTCGCTATGTGCGTGTGTCACCCTCCCTCGCTGTGTGCGTGTCCCCCTCCCTCGCTGTGGGTGCGTGTCCCTCCCTCGTTGTGTGTGTGTGTTTGTGTGTGTGTGTGTGTCCCTCCCTCACTGTGTGTGTGTCCCCCTCCCTCGATGTGTGTGTGTACCTCCCTCGCTGTGTGTGCGTATCCCCCTCCCTTGCTGTGTGTGCGTATCCCCCTCCCTTGCTGTGTGTGTGTCCCTCCCTCTCTGTGTGTGTGTCCCTCCCTCGCTGTGTGTGCGCGTCTGTGTCCCTCTCTCGCTGTGTGTGCGCGTCTGTGTCCCTCTCTCGCTGTGCGTGTGTGTGTCCCCCACCCTCCTTGTGTGTGCGCGTCCCCCTCCCTCGCTTTGGGTGTGCGCGTCCCCCTCCCTCGGTGTGTGTGTGTGTGTGTGTGTGTGTGCGCGCGCGCTCCCTACTCCCTCGCTGTGTGTATGAGTCCCCCTTCCTCGCTGTGTGTGCGTGTCCCTTCCCTCGCTATATGTGCATGCGTCCCCCTCCCTCGCTGTGTGTGTGTGTGTCCCCCCCCCGCTGTGTGTGCGTGTTCCCCACCCTCGCTGTGTGGTTTTGTGCCCCCTCCCTCGCTGTGTGTGTGTGTGTGTGTGTCCCTCCCTCGCTGTGTGTGTGTGTGTCCCTCCCTCGCTGTGTGTGGATGTCCCCCTTCCTCGCTGTGTGCGTGTTTGTCCCTCCCTCGCTGTGTGTGTGTGTGTGTGTGTCCCTCCCTCACTGTGTGTGTGTGTCCACCTTCCTCGCTGTGTGTGTGTGTGTGTGTGTCCCTCCCTCGCTGTGTCTGTGTGTCCCTCCCTCGCTGTTTGTATGTCCCCGTTCTTCGCTGTGTGTGTGCGTGTGTCCCCTCTGTGTGTGTGTGTGTGTCCCTCCCTCGCTGTGTGCGTGAGCATGTCCCTCCTGCGCTATGTGTGTCCACGTGTCCCACCCTCGCTGTGTTTGTGTGTGTCCCCCTCCCTCGCTGTGTCTGCGTGTCCGTGTCCATCCCTCACTATGCGTGTGCGTGTGTCCCCCACCTTTGCTATATGTGTGTATGTGTGTGTCCCCCTCCCGCGCTGTGTCTGTGTGTCCCCCTCCTTCGCTGTGTGTGCGTGTCCCCCTCCCTCGCTGTGTGTGTGTCCGCTCCCTCGCTGTGTGTGTGCGTGTCCCTCCCTCGCTTTGTGTGTGTGTGTCCCCTCCCTCGCTGTGTGTGTCCCTCCCTCGCTGTGTGTGGATGTCCCCCTTCCTCGCTGTGTGCGTGTTTGTCCCTCCCTCGCTGTGTGTGTGTGTGTGTGTGTGTGTGTCCCTCCCTCACTGTGTGTGTGTGTCCACCTTCCTCGCTGTGTGTTTGTGTGTGTGTGTCCCCTCGCTGTGTGTGTCCCTCCCTCGCTGTGTCTGTGTGTCCCTCCCTCGCTGTTTGTATGTCCCTGTTCTTCGCTGTGTGTGTGCGTGTGTCCCCTCTGTGTGTGTGTGTGTGTGTGTGTGTGTGTGTGTGTGTCCCTCCCTCACTGTGTGCGTGAGCATGTCCCTCCTGCGCTATGTGTGTCCACGTGTCCCACCCTCGCTGTGTTTGTGTGTGTCCCCCTCCCTCGCTGTGTCTGCGTGTCCGTGTCCATCCCTCACTATGCGTGTGCGTGTGTCCCCCACCTTTGCTATATGTGTGTATGTGTGTGTCCCCCTCCCTCGCTGTGCGTGTGCGTGCCCCCCTCCCTCGTTCTCTGTGTGTGTGTGTGTGTGTGTGTGTGTGTGTGCGCGCGCGCGCGCGTGTCCCACTCCCTCGCTGTGTTTGTGTGTCCCTCCCTCGCTGTGTGTGTGTACATGTCCCTCTCTGTGTGTGTGTGTGTGTGTGTGTGTGTGTCCACCTTCCTCGCTGTGTCTGTGTGTCCCTCCCTCGCTGTTTGTATGTCCCCGTTCTTCGCTGTGTGTGTGCGTGTGTCCCCCACCTTTGCTATATGTGTGTATGTGTGTGTCCCCCTCCCTCGCTGTGCGTGTGCGTGCCCCCCTCCCTCGTTCTGTGTGTGTGTGTGTATGTGCGCGCGCGCGCGCGCATGTCCCCCTCCCTCGCTGTGTGTGTGTGTCCCTCCCTCGCTGTGTGTCCCTCCCTTGCTGTGTGCGTGTCCATCCCACGCTGTGTGCGTGTCCCTCGATCGCGTGTCTGTCCCCCACTCGCTCTGTGTGTGCGTGTCCCTCGCTAGCTGTGTGTGTGTGTGTGTGTGTGTGTGTGTGTGTGTGTCCCTCCCTCGCTGTGTGCGTGAGCATGTCTCTCCTGCGCTGTGTGTGCACGTGTCCCACCCTTGCTGTGTTTGTGTGTGTCCCACTCCCTCGCTGTGTCTGCGTGTCCGTGTCCATCCTCACTATGTGTTTGTGTGTCCCCCACCCTTGCTCTGTGTGTGTGTGTATGTGTGTGTCCCCCTCCCTCGCTGTGCGGGTGCGTGTCCCCCACCCTCGTTGTGTGTGTGTGTCCCACCCTCGCTGTGTATGCGTCCCCCTCCCATGCTGTGTGTGTGCACGTCCCCCTCCCTCACTCTGTGTGTGTGTGTGCGCGCGTGTCCCCTCCCTCGCTGTGTGTGTGTGTCCCTCCCTCACTGTGTGACCCTCCCTTGCTCTGTGCGTGTCCATTCCTCGCTGTGTGCGTGTCCCTCCCTCGCGTGTCTGTCCCCCACTCGCTCTGTGTGTGCGTGTCCCTCGCTCGCTGTGTGTGCGTGCGTGTCCTTCCCTCACTGTGTGTGACCGCCTTCCTCGCTGTGTGTGTGTGTCCCTCCCTCGCTGTGCGTGTGTCCCTCTCTTGCTGTGTGCGTGTGTCCCTACCTCGCTGTGTGCGTGTGTCCCTTCCTCGCTGTGTGTGTGTGTCCCCTTCCCTCTCTGCGTGCGTTGTGTGTGTGTGTGTGTTTGTGTGTCCCTCCCTCACTGTGTGTGTCCCGCCTCGCTCTGTGTGTGCGTGTCCCTCCCTCACTGTGTGTGTGTCCGCATTCCTCGCTGTGTGTTTGTGTGTGTGTGTGTGTGTGTGTGTGTGTGCGCGCGCCCCACCCTCGCTGTGTGCGTGTCGCTCCCTCGATGTGTGCGTGTGTCCCTCCCTCCCTGTGTGTGTCCCTCCCTCACTGTGTGTGTGTGTCTGCCTTCCTCGCTGTGTGTTTGTGTGTGTGTGTGTGTCCCTCCCTCGCTGTGTGTGTGTCCCTCCCTCGCTGTGTGTGTCCCTCCCTCGCTGTGTGCGTGTGTCCCTCCCTCGCTGTATGTGCGTGTCCCTCCCTCGCAGTGTGTGCGTGTCCCCCTCCCTCGCTGTGTGTGCGTGTCCCCTCCCTTGCTATATGTGCGTGCGTACCCCTCCCTCGCTGTGTGTCTGTGTCCCTCCCTTGCTGTGTGTGTGTGTGTGTGTGTCCCTCCATCGCTGTGTGTGTGTGTCCCCTCCCTCGCTGTGTGTGCGTGTCCCTCTCCTTCACTGTGTGTGCGTGCGTCCCCCTCCTCGCTGTGTGTGTGTGTGTGTGTGTGCGTGTGTGTGTGTGTCTGTTTCCCTCCCTCGCTGTGTGTGTGCTTGTCCCTCCCTTGCTGTGTGGTTTTGTGGCCCCCTCCCTCGCTGTGTGTGCGTGTCCCCCTCCCTCGCTGTCTGTGCGTTCGTCCCCCTCCCTCGCTGTGTGTGTGTGTCCCTCCCTCGCTGTGTGTGTGCGTGTCCTCCTCCCTCGCTGTGTGTGTGCGTGTCCCTCCTTCGCCGTGTGTGTGTGTGTGTGTGTTTGTGAGTGCCTCCCTCGCTGTGTGTGTGTCCCCCTCCCTCGCTGTGTGTGTGTGTGTGTCCCCTCCCTCGCTGTATGTGTGTCCCTCCCTCGCTGTGTTTGTGTACCCTCTCTCGCTGTGTGTGTGTGTGTGTGTGTGTGTGTCCGCTCCCCCACTGTGTATGTGTGTCCCCTCCCTCGCTATGTGTGTGTGTCCCCCTCCCTCGCTGTGTGTGTGTCTCCCTCCCTCGCTGTGTGTGTGCGTGTCCCTCCCTCGCTGTGTGTGTGTGTCCCCTCCCTCGCTGTGTGTGTGTGTTTGTGTGTGTGTGTGTGTCCCCTCCCTCGCTGTGTATGTGTGTCCCCTCCCTCGCTATGTGTGTGTGTCCCCCTCCCTCTCTGTGCGTGTGTCCCCCTCCCTCGCTGTGTGTTTGTCCCCTCCATCGCTCTGTGTGTGTGTGTCCCCTCCCTCGCTGTGTGTGTGGGTGTGTCCCCCTCCCTCGCTGTGTGCGTGTCCCCCTCCCTCGCTGTGGGTGCGTGTCCCTCCCTCGTTGTGAATGTGTGTTTGTGTGTGTGTGTGTCCCTCCCTCGCTGTGTGCGTGTCCCCCTCCCTCGCTGTGGGTGCGTGTCCCTCCCTCGTTGTGAGTGTGTGTTTGTGTGTGTGTGTGTCCCTCCCTCGCTGTGTGCGTGTGTCCCCCCCTCGCTGTGTGGGCGTGTCCCTCCCTCGCAGTGTGTGTGTGTTCCCTTCCCTCGCTGTGTGTGCGTGTCCCCCTCCCTCGCTGTGTGTGCGTGTCCCCCTCCCTCGCTATATGTGCGTGCGTCCCCCTCCTCGCTGTGTGTGTGTGTGTCCCTCCCTCTCTGTGTGTGTTTCCCTCCCTCGCTGTGTGCGTGTGTCCCTCCCTCGCTGTGTGGGCGTGTCCCTCCCTCGCAGTGTGTGTGTGTTCCCTTCCCTAGCTCTGTGTGCGTGTCCCCCTCCCTCGCTGTGTGTGTGTGTCCCCCTCCCTCGCTGTATGTGCGTGCGTCCCCCTCCCTCGCTGTGTGTGTGTGTGTGTGTCCCTCCCTCGCTGTGTGTGTGTGTCCCCTCCCTCGCTGTGTGTGTGTGTCCCCTCCCTCGCTGTGTGTGCGTGTCCCTCTCCTTCACTGTGTGTGCGTGCGTCCTCCTACCTCGCTGTGTGTGTGTGTGTGTGTTTGTGTGTCCCTCCCTCGCTGTGTGTGTGCTTGTCCCACCCTTGCTGTGTGGTTTTGTGGCCCCCTCCCTCGCTGTGTGTGCGTGTCCCCCTCCCTCGCTGTCTGTGCGTTCATTCCCCTCCGTCGCTGTGTGTGTGTGTGTCCCTCCCTCGCTGTGTGTGTGCGTGTCCTCCTCCCTTGCTGTGTGTGCATGTCCCTCCCTCACCGTGTGTGTGTGTGTGTGTGTGTGTGTGTGTCCCACCCTCACTGTGTGTGTGTTTGTGTGTCCCTCCCTCGCTGTGTGTGTGCGTGTCCCCCTCCCTTGCTGTGTGCGTGTCCCTCCCTCGCTGTGTGCGTGTCCCCGTCCCTCGCTGTGCGTGTGTGTCCCCTCCCTCGTTATTTGTGTGTGTCCCCGTCCCTCGCTGTGTGTGTGTCTCCCTCCCTCGCTGTGTGTGTGTCTCCCTCCCTCGCTGTGTGTGTGCATGTCCCTCCCTCGCTGTGTGTGTGTGTGTCCCCCTCCCTCGCTGTGTGTGTGTCCCCCTCCCTCGCTGTGTGTGTGTGTCCTCCTCCCTCGCTGTGTGTGTGCGTGTCCCCCTCCCTTGCTGTGTACGTGTCCCTCCCTCGCTGTGTGCGTGTCCCCCTCCCTCGCTGTGTGTGTGCCCCCCTCCCTCGCTGTGTGTGTGTGTGTGTCCCCCTCCCTCGCTGTGTATGTGTGTCCCCTCCCTCGCTATGTGCGTGTGTCACCCTCCCTCGCTGTGTGCGTGTCCCCCTCCCTCGCTGTGGGTGCGTGTCCCTCCCTCGTTGTGTGTGTGTGTTTGTGTGTGTGTGTGTGTGTCCCTCCCTCGCTGTGTGTGTGTACCTCCCTCGCTGTGTGTGCGTATCCCCCTCCCTTGCTGTGTGTGTGTCCCTCCCTCTCTGTGTGTGTGTCCCTCCCTCGCTGTGTGTGCGCGTCTGTGTCCCTCTCTCGCTGTGTGTGCGCGTCTGTGTCCCTCTCTCGCTGTGCGTGTGTGTGTCCCCCACCCTCCTTGTGTGTGCGCGTCCCCCTCCCTCGCTTTGGGTGTGCGCGTCCCCCTCCCTCGGTGTGTGTGTGTGTGTGTGTGTGTTCGCGCGCGCGCTCCCTACTCCCTCGCTGTGTGTGTGTGTCCCTCCCTCGCTGTGTGTGTCCCCCTCCCTCGCTGTGTGTGTGTGTCCCCTCCCTTGCTGTGTGTGTGCGTGTTCCCCTCCCTCGCTGTGTGCGTGTGTCCCCCTCCCTCGCTGTGTGTGTGTGTCCCTCCCTCGCTGTGTGTGTCCCCCTCCCTTGCTGTGTGCGTGTCCCTCCCTCGCTATGTGCGTGTGTCCCCGTCCCTCGCTGTGCGTGTGTGTCCCCTCCCTCGTTATTTGTGTGTGTCCCCGTCCCTCGCTGTGTGTGTGTCTCCCTCCCTCGCTGTGTGTGTGTCTCCCTCCCTCGCTGTGTGTGTGCATGTCCCTCCCTCGCTGTGTGTGTGTGTGTCCCCCTCCCTCGCTGTGTGTGTGTCCCCCTCCCTCGCTGTGTGTGTGTGTCCTCCTCCCTCGCTGTGTGTGTGCGTGTCCCCCTCCCTTGCTGTGTACGTGTCCCTCCCTCGCTGTGTGCGTGTCCCCCTCCCTCGCTGTGTGTGTGCCCCCCTCCCTCGCTGTGTGTGTGTGTGTCCCCCCCTCCCTCGCTGTGTATGTGTGTCCCCTCCCTCGCTATGTGCGTGTGTCACCCTCCCTCGCTGTGTGCGTGTCCCCCTCCCTCGCTGTGGGTGCGTGTCCCTCCCTCGTTGTGTGTGTGTGTTTGTGTGTGTGTGTGTGTGTCCCTCCCTCGCTGTGTGTGTGTACCTCCCTCGCTGTGTGTGCGTATCCCCCTCCCTTGCTGTGTGTGTGTCCCTCCCTCTCTGTGTGTGTGTCCCTCCCTCGCTGTGTGTGCGCGTCTGTGTCCCTCTCTCGCTGTGTGTGCGCGTCTGTGTCCCTCTCTCGCTGTGCGTGTGTGTGTCCCCCACCCTCCTTGTGTGTGCGCGTCCCCCTCCCTCGCTTTGGGTGTGCGCGTCCCCCTCCCTCGGTGTGTGTGTGTGTGTGTGTGTGTGTGTGTGTGTGTTCGCGCGCGCGCTCCCTACTCCCTCGCTGTGTGTGTGTGTCCCTCCCTCGCTGTGTGTGTCCCCCTCCCTCGCTGTGTGTGTGTGGCCCCTCCCTTGCTGTGTGTGTGCGTGTTCCCCTCCCTCGCTGTGTGCGTGTGTCCCCCTCCCTCGCTGTGTGTGTGTGTCCCTCCCTCGCTGTGTGTGTCCCCCTCCCTTGCTGTGTGCGTGTCCCTCCCTCGCTATGTGCGTGTGTCCCCCTCCCTCGCTGTGTGTGTGTGTCCCTCCCTCGCTGTGTGTGTCCCCTCCCTCGCTGTGTGTGTGCGTGTCCCCCTCCCTTGCTGTGTGCGTGTCCCTCCCTCGCTGTGTGCGTGTCCCCCTCCCTCGCTGTGTGTGTGTCCCCCTCCCTCGCTGTGTGTGTGTGTGTGTGTGTGTGTGTGTCCCCCTCCCTCGCTGTGTGTGTCCCTCCCTCGCTGTGTGTGTGTGTCCCCTCCCTCGCTGTGTGTGTGTGTCCCCTCCCTCGCTGTGTGTGCGTGTCACTCTCCTTCACTGTGTGTGCGTGCGTCCTCCTACCTCGCTGTGTGTGTGTGTGTGTGTGTGTGTGTGTGTTTGTGTGTCCCTCCCTCGCTGTGTGTGTGCTTGTCCCACCCTTGCTGTGTGGTTTTGTGGCCCCCTCCTTCGCTGTGTGTGCGTGTCCCCCTCCCTCGCTGTCTGTGCGTTCATTCCCCTCCGTCGCTGTGTGTGTGTGTGTCCCTCCCTCGCTGTGTGTGTGTGTGTCCTCCTCCCTTGCTGTGTGTGCATGTCCCTCCCTCGCCGTGTGTGTGTGTGTGTGTGTTTGTGTGTGTTTGTGTGTCCCTCCCTCGCTGTGTGTGTGTCCTCCTCCCTTGCTGTGTGTGTGCGTGTCCCCCTCCCTTGCTGTGTGCGTGTCCCTCCCTCGCTATGTGCGTGTGTCCCCCTCCCTCGCTGTGTGTGTGTGTCCCTCCCTCGCTGTGTGTGTCCCCCTCCCTCGCTGTGTGTGTGTGTGTCCCCTCCCTCGCTGTGTGTGTGCGTGTCCCCCTCCCTTGCTGTGTGCGTGTCCCTCCCTCGCTGTGTGTGTGTCCCCCTCCCTCGCTGTGTGTGTGTCCCCCTCCCTCGCTGTGTGTGTGTGTCCCCTCCCTCGCTGTGTATGTGTGTCCCCTCCCTCGCTATGTGTGTGTGTGTCCCCCTCCCTCGCTGTGTGTGTGTCTCCCTCCCTCGCTGTGTGTGTGTGTCCCCCTCCCTCGCTGTGTGTGTGTGTGTCCCCCTCCCTCGCTGTGTGTGTGCGTGTCCCCCTCCGTTGCTGTGTGCGTGTCCCTCCCTCGCTGTGTGCGTGTCCCCCTCCCTCGCTGTGTGTGTGTCCCCCTCCCTCGCTGTGTGTGTGTGTGTGTCCCCCTCCCTCGCTGTGTGTGTGTGTGTGTGTCCCTCCCTCGCTGTGTGTGTGTGTCCCCTCCCTCGCGGTGTATGTGTGTCCCCTCCCTCGCTATGTGCGTGTGTCCCCCTCCCTCGCTGTGTGTGTGTCCCCCTCCCTCGCTGTGTGTGTGTCCCCTCCATCGCTCTGTGTGTGTGTGTCCCCTCCCTCGCTGTGTGTGTGGGTGTGTTCCCCTCCCTCGCTGTGTGCGTGTCCCCCTCCCTCGCTGTGGATGCGTTCCCTCCCTCGTTGTGTGTGTGTGTTTGTGTGTGTGTGTGTGTCCCTTCCTCGATGTGTGTGTGTCCTTCCTTCGCTGTGTGTCTGTGGGTATCTCCCTCACTGTGTGTGTGTGCGCACATGTCCTTCCCCCACTGTGTGTCTGCGTGTATCCCCCTCACTGTTTTTGTGTGTGCGTGTGTCCTTCCCTCGCTGTGTGTCTGCGTATATCCCCCTCACTGTGCGTGTGTGTGTGTGTGTGCATGCATGTCCTTCCCTCGCTGTGTGTCTGCGGTTATCCCCCTCACTGTGTGTGTGTGTGCGTGTGTCCTTCCCTCGCTGTGTGTCTGCGGTTATCCCCCTCACTGTGTGTGTGTGTGTGTGTGCGTGCATGTCCTTCCTCACTGTTTGTCTGCAGGTATCTCCCTCCCTGTGTGTGTTTGCCTGTCGCTCCCTTGCTGTGAGTGTCCAATATTTGCACCATCAGTGAACTGGCCATCATAAATTGACTGTGGTATTCAGGAATGTGTGGTTTAAGTAAGTTCTCCATGAGAAATGCAGGGTTTAATGTATAGTTAGAGGGGTGGGTCTGGGTCAGATGCTCTTCAGAGGTTTGGAATGGACTGGCTGGGCCGAATGGCCTGGTTCCACACTATGGTGATTCTAGTTATTGTCCAGCCCTGTCAACCATCCCCGTCTCTTACACCTTGCCTTATCCCCAATATTCTCCTTAACACTGTAATCTCCTCCAGTCTCTAAAACACCCTTTGCCTATGTAATCTTAAAATCCTTGCAAAGATCGATATGTCTGTCACCTCTTCCTGCTTTTAGAACCCTCCCTATAACTATTACCAATTGGTACAGCACTCCCAATCATTGTTCCCTCTTGAAACTCCCAAAAACATTTGTATCTCTGAAAACTCATCTGGACTGTCTCAACTTCCCTTTGACAGTTACGTGCTGAGACCTGCTCTATATCAGTGAAGTTATTAAGTCTTGGCAACACTCGCTGTTATAACCTCCCTCCAGCTTTACGCCACCGAGGATCTGGAGAAGCTCTTTTCAAACCGACAGCCATCTCTGTGTCTATAATCTCCTCCAATCCCCAGAATTCATTCTCTCTGAGCTCCTCTGTAGTCCATTAAACACTCTCTCACACTGTCTGTATCATTGTAACCTTCTCCAAAAACACAACCTTCTCTATCTGTGTAAATCCCGACACCGGTGCCTATCCCTCTCAGCTCCGTCTAACAATACAGCCCTCTATGTCTGTGTATTCACCTTCAGTCCCTACTCCCCTCCCTATCTGTGTAACCTTCTCCAGGCATTTCTGCTTCACTCTCTTCAACTGTCCCTGTCAGTGTAATCTCTTCCAGACCCGAAAATTCTCCTCTTTTTGACTTACTCAGACCACACGACCCTCATTATCTATAACCTACTCCTGTCTGAGAAACCTACCTCTGCAAATTGCTCCAACTCTTCGACCCTCCATAAGCTCCTGCAGCTCTTACATCCCTCCCTATCTACCAAATCTCTTCCATTCCCTTCCATTCCCTAAACACCAACAGTCTGTGGAGACCCGACCACCATCCCTATCAGTGTCATCCTCTCAGGTCTCTGCAGTATTCCTGATCTGTCGGACTCACTCCATGCCTGTGCCTCTCCCAATCCAGTTCCTACAAAACCCACTATCTATTTAACACCGCCCTGTCACTATTACTCCCTGTCAATGTAAGCTGCTCCTGTGTCTCCACCATCTACCCATCTCCATAACCGTGTCCAGCTCTTACACCACTATCTGTTTAAACATCACCTTCCTCTTGTTTGTGCTATGCTTCCTTATCTGTGAAACTGTTTCTGACCAAAATTGATATCCCAGTCTTTGAAAAGAAATCCAGATTCCCCAGCCTCTGTAACCCCCAGCACCTAAGCCTTCCTATGTCTATAAACATCTTCAGTCACAACTACCCTGCATATCTCTGTTTGTTCCTCCAGTCGATACAAATCCCTTTATCTCTGTAATCTGCTCAGCTCCCTAAAACACTCCCTGTCTGTGATCCAGCCCTGGCCTACAAACATCCTTATCCCTGTAAACTTCTCCATCCCTCCCAACATTCCCATCTCCATGAACCCCTGTCAGCCCTTCAGCTCTCCACATTTCTGTAACCTCCTGTGGGCCTATGGTCCTCCCTCCCTGTGAAACCACCTCCAGTCCCCACATCCCTCCCAATCTAGGCCATCTGCTCCAGATCAGACCATTGCTGTCTCTGTAAACACCTCCACTCCTGACAACTCTTCCCATTTGTGTAACCTCGTTCAGATCCCATACTCTCCAGCTTCCTGAATCCTCTTCCTGCATTGCAACCAAAACCACATGATTCTGTAATACCCACCAGTGCTTACACCCTCCCCAACTCAGTAACCACTTGCAGTCCTAACAAGATACCTAATCTGTGAAACCTCTCATTTCCCTACAATCCTCCCTCCCTCTCTCCCTCCTCAAATACCTTCATCACCATGTAACCTCCCAATTACTGAATCCTCCTTTTGGCACTGCAACCCTCCTAATGTCTGCAAAACCCTCCTGTCCTGACATCCCTCTCTGACTCTGGTAACCCCCACCACCCTCCAGTGCCCTTCTGGGGAACATGGCAGAGGAGGGAAGATTTGTAAAGTCCGAGCCATGTTACGGAGGTAGAATCCTGGGAATTACAGATTTAGTCTTATGTCTGTGGTGTGCAGATTATTGACGAGGACTCTAAAGACAGGATTTATGACTATTTGGAAAACCATAGTTAAATTTTAGACAGTCAGTATGGGTTTGTGTGGGGCAGGTCATGCCTCACAAACGTTATTGAATACTTTGAGGATATGGCAGAATATGTTCATGGCTCATTCAGAAAAGAAGGAAAGTTGGGATACAGGGAAATCTATCTGTCTGGATAGAGGATTGGATGGCCCAGAGAAGACGGAGTATGGCAGCAGTCGGACAGTATTGAGCCTGGAGCTCAGTGACCAGTGGGGTTCTGTAACAGTCGGCTCTGGGACTCTGCTCTCTGTGATTTTTATAAATGACTTGGATGTGGATGTTGAAGAGTGGGTTAGTAAGTTTGCCAATAACATGAAGGTTAGTGGAGTGGTGGGTAATGTGGAGGGCTGTTGTAGGTTGCAATGGGACATTGACAGGGCACAGAGCTGGGCTGGAAGTGGCAGATGGTGTCCAATCTGGAAAAGTGTGAAGTGATTCATTCTGGAAGGTGGAATTTGAATACAGAATACAGAATACAGGGTGAAAGGCAGAATACTTGGCAGTGTGGAGGAACAGAGAGATCACAGGGTCTGTGTCCATAAATGCCTCAAAATCGCCACGCACTTTGGTATGGTTGTTAACAAGGCATATGTTGTGTTGGCTTTCCTTAGCAAGGGGATTGACTGTAAGAGCCGTGAGGTTTTACTACATCTTTATAGCATCCTGGTGAGACCACACTTGGAATATTGTGTTCAGTTCTGGTCCCCTGTTTACAGGAAGGCTGTGCAAGTTTTAGAGAGTGTACACAGGAGATTTACCAGGATGCTGCCTGGAGTGGAGGGCAGTTCTTAGGAAGAAAAGTTGAGGGAGCTAAGTCTTTTTTCATTGGAGTGAAGAAGGGGGCGGGGTGACTTCGTGGAGGTGAACAAGATGATCGGAGGCACAGAGAGAGTGAATAGTCAGAGACTTTTCCTCCTATGGAATAAATGGCTATAACAAGGCGACATAATTTTAAGGTGATTGGAGGATGGATAAGAGGATAGAGAATGGTAGGTGGTTGGAATGCACTGCCAATGGTGGTAGTAAAATTAGACACATCTGGGACATTTAATAGACTCTTGGACAGACACATGAATAATAGTAAAATGAAGGGCATGTAGGTTAGTTTGATCTTACAGTTGGATAAAAGGTTGGCATGAAATCATGACCGAAGTGTCTCGGGCTGAACTGTTCTGCATTCTGTGTTCTGTCTGGTAAACTGGGTAATAAGCTCAGATCAGTGTAAAAGGATATGGCATTCAGGAGGTGGTGGTGAACTGGATACAAAATTGGCTTGATGGTTGGAGACAGAGGGTGACGGGAGACATGTTGTGTTTCTGACTGGAGGCATGTGACTAGCGGTGTAGTGGGTCTCCTGTTGTTTGTCATTTGGGTAGATGGTTTGGATGGGAACATTGGTTTCCTGGTAAGTAATTGTTTTGGGTGACACTGGAATTGATGGTAAAGTGGACAGTGAAGAAGGTTATCTATGACACAACAGGATGGACAGTGCTGCTGGGATAGTGGGCTGAAGAATAGCAGATGGAGTTTAATTAGATAAATGTGAAGTGTTCCATTTTGGTGAAATAAGCCAGGGTGGGACTTGTACAGTTAATGTTCGGGCCCTGGGTAGTGTTGTCAGTCAGAGATCCAGTGACCCAGGTACACAGTTCTTTGAATGTGGTGTCACAGGTAGACAGGCTGGTGAAGCAGGCATTTGGGATGATTTCCTTCATTGGACAGAGCATTAAGAGTAGGAGTTGGGACGTCATGTTGTATCGGTACAAGACGTTGGTCAGGCCACTATAAAAGCATTGTTGATCAGTAGGAAGAACTCATCTGGTTCATTGACCTCCTTTAGGGAAGGACATCAAATATTCTAACCTGGTATGGCTAACATGTGACTCCAGACCTACAGCAATGTGGCTGACTCTGAGCTGCCCTCTGGGTAATTAGCAGTGGGGTCAAAGAACATTGTTCCAGGCAGTGACACCCACATCTCATGGATGAATATATAAAAATACCTATGTCCCTCCCTACCTCGGCAAACCCCTCCAGCTGCAGCAATTCAGACTGGCTTTGTAACACCCAGACCACTCTCTGTAACACTCTCACCACCTCCAGCACCTTCACCTCTCCCTGTTCCTATTGTGTCAATGTTCCCCTTCCCACAGCCCTCCTCCTGTTACCAGACCCTTTGCAATCTATTTAACATTTACTCCTAAAGCACTCTCTCACTTCAGGATTTGAAGTACTTTTTGGTAATCTTCTCAGCCTCATAATCTAGTATGATCCCTTTTGTCCTGAGTGAGGGATCAGTGGGAATTTCTTGCTGATGTTTTTACTGTTTCAATTGAATGTCCTTTTGTTAAGTGTTTTGCATTGTCCCTTCAAATGTTTTCCACTGTTCATTTACAGGCACATATTTCAGTTTGTTTAGCCTGTTTACCTTGGTCAGTTCTCCTCTCAAACTCATGTAATTGGCTATTTTTGTTCCTAGTTGTAGCTTGTTCTTTTTGTGATTCACTTTAAAACTTTATATTTATTTAAACTGCACTTTATCACAATTTCCCGAAGGATCTCTGCAGGTGACTTTACTCATTCACTAAGTTTCATTACATGGTCGCTCTGCGATAGTTATGTCCCTTAACAGTTGCACAATGTGTTTTTCAAAGAAACACTGGAAAAAAAAATAACCGTACTCCTCTTCCAATGTCAATGTTGACCGTGTGATTGTCCCAGATTATACAAATATTGAAGATTTCCAAAATTATCACAATGCCTTTGTTAAAAAATTCCAATGAGTTCCTGTTTAATGCAGTGATCAGCAACGAAATACTGTTCGGTGGCTAAAACTGTTCTGCTGCTTGTGTCCTTGGCAAGTAGTAGCCAGAATTTACATTCAGACTGACTCAACTTCATGATCTGCGGCCAAATGCTTTCTCCGTAATGCCTTTGTTATCCATTATTGTTAGCGTTGCCCATTTTGCCTGAGGTTGCACAAGATTGTGAACCACTGAATTATTTTGTTCACCCTGTATCCATGTCTCCCTGGTGTCTAAATATCTTTTATCTCTGTGTCACAAATCCATTGACCTTATTGCAGCAACGTTGTCCATTCAAAAAAAAACATAATATACTCTCTTCCACAATTTTCTGTCATAAATCTATTTGCTGATTTACAATTTTAGTAAAACTCTGTCCCATGCTGTTCCTTTCTGCTTGTCTTCAGCCACATTCCCATGTTGTTCCATTGCTTCACCTTTTCCCTTTGGATTTGGAAAGCTCCTTTCACCTGCATCCTCTCTGTCAGTTTAATGCCCTGTCCATAAACCTACCGACATGACTGGCCAGGACACAGGTCCCAGCACAGTCCCAGGGGGACCATCCTGATAGATTTTTTTAAAAAATCAGGTCTGTGATGTGTGAGTCTCTGGCTGACCAGCCTTTTTTGCCCAGCCCTAGAAGCCCATGAACTGAGTAACTTGCTCGGCCATTTCAGAGGGTCATTGAGAGGCAAACACTTTGCTGTGGTGTTGTCGTGCAGACCAGGTCAGGATGGGCAGATGTCCTTCTCTAAAGGACAAGTGTTTGGATTTGTTACACTTCAGGAATGGTTTCATACTTAATTGTGGATTGTTAATAATTATTTTTAAAATTATTGATTTCAGATGTCTCCTTTTCAGATGGCGGGATTCAATCCTGCCTCCCCTGAACATTAGCTGAGGTTTTGGATACATTCTCTCACAATAATACCACGAGGCCATTACTTCACCTGCTCGCTGGGTGCTCATCCCTGAGCACTGATACAAGGGCATCATGAAGCTAAACCCATTCTTCCAACATGACTGTGTGATCCTGACATCTTCCAGCAATCTGGGTCTATTACTTAATATTGCTCCATTTTACAGATCTCTGTGTGGCTCAGTGCCATTCTCCATGTGTAACCCTCACTGCATCTGTTTAATTTCCCATTCTGTCTATTTCTCTATCTCCTGTAGGTACTCAGGAAGGTCCTGACTCAATAGCCTTCCCAGCTGCTGGATGGATCGTCCATCACCACATTGAACGCAGTTGGCCTGCCAGAGAGAGACAAAGGGCAGGGAGATCTGGAGCCTTCAATAAATCCTGTAGTGAGGTAAGGCCCCCCACAGTGCACAGAGCAAAGAGCAATGAGAGGGCTCCAAACATCTGTTAACACAACATGACATAGATACAGTGCTGGAGGGGAGCACAGTACACACACACATCACCCCCAGGCTCAATCACCGCCCCAATGTAAGTTCTGTTATATTAAAACTCACTACTCTGCAATACTGTATCTATGGCATGTCTTGTAGTCCAGTGTCTTCAATAATTTTTAATTCCTGTAACCGGTCCTATCGCTGTAACCTTCTCCCTTCCCGATTATCCCTCCACATATTTGAAATGTACTACATTCCAGACGACCATCCCTATCCCTGTAACTTTGTTCAGTGTCTACAACATGCCTTATCTCGGTAATCTCTTCCTCCAATAAGTAAAAAACAAGAACTGCAGATGCTGAAAACCAGAGTCTAGATTAGAGTGGTGCTGGAAAAGCACGGCAGGTCAGGCAGCATCTGAGGAACAGGAAAAATGATGTTTCAGGCAAAAGCCCTTCATCAGGAACAGAGGCAGGGTGTGGCAGAGTGGGGGGGGATGGATGAGACAGGGGTGGGGATGGGGAGAAATTAGCATAGAGTAAAATAGGTGAATGGGGTGGGGGAGAAGGTGCTAGGTCAGAGTGGAGGATTGGGTAAGGTAGCAATGAGTACAATGGGTGAAAGGGGTGGGGATGGGGGTGATAGGTCAGAGATGAGGGTGGAGCAGAGAGGTGGGAAGGGCGATAGGCCATTAGGACAGGTCATGAGGGCGGTGCTGAGCTGGAAGGCTGGAGGTGGGGTGAGATGGGGGAAGGGGAAATAAGGAAACTGGTGAAGTCAACATTGATGCTCTGTGAGGCGTTCTTCCTCCAGGCATCGGGTGGCGAGGAAGCGGCGGTGGAGGAAGCCCAGGACCTGCATGTCCTCAGCAGAGTGGGAGGGGTAGTTGAAATGTTGGGTCACAGGGCGGTGGGGTTGATTGGAACGGGTGTACCAGAGATGTTCCCTAAAGTGCTCTGCTAGGATGTGTCCAGTCTCCCCAATGTAGAGGAGACCGCATCGGGAGCAGCGGATACAATAAATGATATTGGTGGATGTGCAGGTAAAACTTTGGATGTGGAAGGCTCGTTTGGGGCCTTGGATGGTGGTGAGAGGAGAGGCGTGAGCGCAGGTTTTGCAATACCTGCGGTGGCAGGAGAAGGTGCCAGGAAGGGAGGGTGGGTTTTTTAGGGGCGTGGAACTGACCAGGTAGTCACGGAGGGATGGTCTTTGTGGAAGGTGGAGAGGGGTGGGGAGGGAAATATATCACTGGTGGTGGGGTCCGTTTGGAGGTGGTGGAAATGGCGGCGGATGATTTGGTTTATGGGAAGGTTGGTAGGGTGGAAGGTGAGAACCAGGGGCATTCTGTCCTTGTTACGGTTGGAGGGGTGGGGTTTGAAGGCGGAGTTGCGGGATGTGGACGAGATGTGTTGAAGGGCATCTTTTACCAGGTGGGAAGGGAAAATCCGATCTCTAAAGAAGGAGGCTATTTGGTGTGTTCTGTGGTGGAACTGGTCCACCTGGGAGCATCTACGGCGGAGGCAGAGGAATTGGGAATAGGGGTTGGGAATTTTACAGATGGTAGGGGAGGAAGATATGTAATCTAGGTAGCTGTGGGAGTCGGAAGGTTTGTGAAAAATGTCAGTGTCAAGTCGGTTGTCATTAATGGGGATGGAGAGGTCCAGGAAGGGGAGGGAGGTATCAGAGATGTTCCAGGCAAATTTAAGGTCAGGATGGAATGTGCTGGTGAAGTTGATGAATTGCTCAACTTCCTCGAGGGAGCACGAGTTGGTGCCAATGCAGTCATCAATGTTGCAGAGGAAGACGTGGGGAGTGGTGCCATTGTAACAACAGAAGATGGACTGTTCTACGTAGCCAACAAAGAGACAGGCATAGCTGGGGCCCATAAGGGTGCACATGGCTACCCCTTTGGTCTGGAGGAAGTGGGAGGAGTTGAAGGAAAAATTGTTAAGGGTGAGGACAAGTTCAGCCAAACGAATGAGAGTGTCGGTGAAAGGGTACTGTTGTGGACGTCGGGAGATGAAGAAACGGAGAGCTTGGAGGTCCTGGTCATGGTGGATGGAGGTGTAGAGGGATTGGATATCCATTGTGAAGATGAGGCATTGGGGGCCAGGGAAATGGAAGTCTTGGAGGAGTGGAGGGTGTGAGTGGTGTCTCAAATGAATGTGGGTAGTTCCTGGACTGGGGGAAAGGACAATGTCGAGGTAGGCAGACATGAGTTCGGTGGGGTAGGAGCATGCTGAGACAATGGGTTGGCCAGGGTGGTCAGGCTTGTGGATCTTGGGAAGGACATAGAACCGGGCAGTGGGTGATCCCGGACAATGAGGTTGGAAGCTGTGGGTGGGAGATCTCCTGATGAGGTGATGAGGTTCTGTATGCTCTGGGAGATGACGGTTTTGTGATGGGAGATCTGTCATGGTAGAGGGGGGCGGTAGGAGGAGTTGTCTTTGAGTTGACATCATGGATTCAGCGGTGTAGAGGTCAGTGCACCAGACTACCTCTACACCCCCTTTATCTGGTGGTTTGATGGTGAGGTTGGGAGTGGAGCAGAGGGAGTGGAGGGCTGCACGTTGTGAGGGTGAGAGGTTGGAGTGGGGGAGGGGGTAGATAGGTTGAGGCGGTTAATGTCTCGGTGGAAGTTGGAAATGAAGAGGTCGAAGGCAGGTAATAGGCCAGCTCAGGGTGTCCAGGTGGATAGAGTGTATTGGAGGCTGGAAAAGGGGTCCTCAGAAAATAGGTGGGAGTGTTCATTGTAAAAAAAAGCTTTGAGGCGGAGGCGGTGGGAGAAGTGTTCGATGTCACGGCGTGTAATAAATTAATTGATGTGCGGACGGAGAGGGATAAAGGTGAGAACTTTGCTGAGGACTGATCATTCGTCCTCAGTGAGGGGGAGGTCAGGGGGAATGGTGAAAACTCGGCAGGACTGGGAGCTGGGACCAGGGGTAGGTGTGGAGCTGGGGGAGGGGACGGTGCCTGTAACTGGAGTGGGTGTGGTGTTAGGGGGGATGGGGATGGAGTCATGGGCAGGAGTGGTGTTCCCCTCAGGGTTCTGGGGGCGGGGATGGTGATGGTGGGTCTTGGGGGTGGTGTCAGCAGAATGCAGGTGAGTGGTGTTGGTGGGGGCGGAAGTGGTGGCAAACACGGCAGTGGGGGGGCGTGCAAGTCACTGAGTGTGTGACATCAGCGATGATGTGAGGGGCGGAAGTGATGTCACTTGTGGTGTATGAGGAATTGTGAGGGGCGGAAATGGCATTTACTTTATTTTAACCAACAATTTTCTGTCACAAATCTGTTTGATAATGTCGTATTTTAATTAAACTCAGTCCCTTAATGTTTCTTTCTGTTGGTCTTCATCCACATCTCCATGGTGTTACAATATTTCAACTTTTCTCTTTGGACTTGGGAATTTCCATTCACCTCAGACCTGTCCCATCCTCATCTGTGTCCGTTTACAACACAGTGTGTAATCCAGGTCCCAGAGGAGCCTATCCCAATTAAATAGCTCAGTCCTTCCTGAGTACTGGGAGCAGTGCTCACTGCTCAGATCAACTTCTAATGATACCATTGTGTGATCCTGACACCTTCCAGCACACTGCTGATATCACTCAGTCTCTCTCCATGTGATATCCCTCACTGTGTAGGTCTAATTGCTGCCTCTGTCAGTGTCTCTCACTCTTGCAGTTACTCCAGATCATGAGCCAACAGCATTCCCCACTCCAGAGGGAAGCAACTGCACAGGCCATGGATGGAGAAGGGATTTTCCAGATCTCTGTGGGACTCAGTGCCATTCTCCATGTGTAACCTTCATTGCATCAGTCTCATTTCCCATTCTGTCTACTTCTCTGTCTACTGTAGGTATTCCTGATGTCCCTGACTCGGCAGAATTCCCAATTCCTGTCTCGTCCATCACCACATTGAAGACGGTTGGTCAGCCAGAGAGAGATGGAGAGTGAGATCTGGAGCCTTTAGTAAAGCCTGCAGCCGGTAAGATCACTCACAGTAAACAGCACAGGGAGGAGTTCATGGGCTTTAATTCAGACCCTGAGGGCATGATGTAGGAACAATGCTGGGCAAGGAACAATAGAAAAATCTCAGGCTTCATTATCACCACCTTGTCTGTAAATTCATCTGTTCAACAGAACCCTCCCTGTGTCTGCCAGTTTCTCCACTGTCTGTTTCATCGATACCACTTCCCCTATCTCTATCAGCCCCTTCAGTCCTGCTTATCCCTGTAAGCTCCTCCCACCAGTACGACTCTCCAAGTCTCTGCCTTTGCCTTTAATCCTGGGTTCTGTCACATCTCTCCTTAACTGAAGAAAAACAACTCTTCAGTTCCTGAAGCCATCCCTGTCAGTGTAGTCCTTTCCAGACCTGAACAACCTCCCTGTCTTTGTGACTTTTTCAAATTCCTACTACCTTCATGATCTCAGTAACCTTCCCGTCACAACAACAGAAAAGCTCTGTAAATTCGTAACCTCCTCCAGCTGTTAGACTCCTCCTTGTCTCTGGGCACAAAGCAGAGGGACCCTGCTTCTCTCATAAATTAGTTTCTGCATTTCTAATGATTACTATGAACTCTTCCTGTCTCTAAGACACACTCAGTCTCTGTAAACTCTGCTGGTCCCCATTGATGTAATTTCCTTCAGTAACTACAAACCATTATACCTTTAATCTCCTCCAGACGCGACCACGCAGTTTATTTCAATAACCTCCATGAGTGATACAGTCACAGAGATGTAGAGCACGGAAGCAAACCCTTCGGTCCAACCCGTGCATGCCAACCAGATATCCCAACCCAATCTAGTCCCACCTGCCAGCACCCGGCCCATATTCTTCCAAACCCTTCCTATTCATATACCCATCCAAATGCCTCTTAAATGTTAAAATTGTACCATCCTCCACCACATCCACTGGCAGCTCGTTCCATACATGGACCACACTCTGCGTGAAAAAGCTGCCCCTTAGGTGTCTTTTATATCTTTCCCCTCTTACGCTAAACCTATGCCTTCGAGTTCTTGTCTCCCTGACCCCAGGGAAAAGACTTTGTCTATTTATCCTATCCTATCCATGCCCCTCATAATTTTGTAAACCTCTGTAAGGTCACCCCTCAGCCTCCGAAGCTCCAGGGAAAACCACCCCAGCCTGTTCAGCCACTCCCTGTAGCTCAAATCCTCCAACCCTGTCAACATCCTTGTAAATCTTTTCTGAACCCTTTCAAGTTTCACAACAATTCTGCTGAGAGGAAGGAGACTGGAATTGCATAAAAGATTCCAACAGTGGCCTAACCAATGTTCTGTACAGCCACAACATGACCTTCCATCTCCTGTACTGAATACTCTAACCAATAAAGGAAGGCTTACCAAATGCCACCTTCACTATCCTATCTACCTGCGACTCTACTTTCAAGGAGCTATGAACCTGCACTCCAAGGTCTCTTTGGTCAGCAACACTCCGTAGGACCTTACCATTACGTGTATAAGTCCTGCTAAAACTTGCTTTCCCAAAATGCAGCACATCACATTTATCTGAATTAAACTCCATCTGCCAGTTAGCCCATTGGCTCATCTGGTCCAGATCGTGTTTTTATTTGTAACCCTCTTCGCTAAACACTACACCTCCTATTTTGGTGTCATCTGTAAACTTACTAACTGTACCTCTTATGCTCGCATCCAAATCATTTATGTAAATGATAAAAAGTCGAGGACCCAGCACCGATCCTTGTGGCACTCCACTGGTCAAAGGCCTCCAGTCTGAAAAACAAACCTCCATCACCACCCTCTGTCTTCTCCCTTTGAGCCAGTTCTGTATCCAAATGGCTACTTCTCCCTGTATTCCATGAGTTCTAACCTTGCTAATCAGTCTCCCATGGGGAATCTTGTCGAATGCCCCACGGAAGCCCTTATAGATCACATCTATCACTCTGCCCTCCTCAATATTCTTTGTTACTTCTTCAAAAAAGTCAATCAAGTGTATGAGACATGATTTCCCATGCGCAAAGCCATGTCGACTATTCCTAATCAGTCCTTGCCTCAAGGACTGTGATCACCAAATTACTCCCAGTGCCATGTGCCAGTGAGGATAGAAATAGAAAGATAGGCCAGATGGAGGTGTCGCTGAGGAGCTGGTGGAGCGGTAGAGTTTTCAGTTCTTGGATCATTGGGATCTCTTCTGGGGTAGAGGTAACCTGAACAAGGGGTGGGGGGCGGGTTTGACTTGAACCAGAAGGGCACCAGTATCCCTGGGGGGAGATGTGCTTGTCTTACCCTGGAGGGTTTAAACTAGTTTGGCAGGGGTTTGGACTCTGAGTAAGAGAGGTACCATCAACCAGTCAGGGGAAAATACATCAGCCATCGAGAGCAAATTTCCTATCCCGGATATCCGGGGCACAGTACAGGGAGGGAAAAGACTTCTGGTTTAAAGGACATTTATTTCAACACACAAGGCCTGACTGATAAGGCTGACGAGTTCAGACCATGGATTGGCTCTAGGGACTGGGATATTATATCCATAACAGTAACATAGCTGAGAGAAGGGCAAGACTGGCAGCTCAGTGTTCCAGGACACACGAGGTACAGGCGTGACAGAAGGACAAGTAAGTGAGGAGGGGCAGCTGCCTTATTGATAAGGGAGGACATAACACCTGTGCTTCGGGGTGAGCAAATGAGGTCATATGGTTAGAAGTTAGAAACAAAAACGGGATGGTCAGTGTACTGGGAAGGTGTTCTGGACCCCCAAATAGCCAGCGGCTACTAGAGGAGCAGATGTGAAGAGAGATTGTAGGTACCTATAGAAATAATAGAATAGTACTGGTTGGAGATTTTAACTTCACCTGTATTGATTGGACTATCCAGAGTGTAAAAGTCCTGTATGGGGTGGAATTTGTCAAATGTGTCCAAGAAAGTTTCCTAGATCAATATGGAGAGGGCCCCACTCTACTCAGGCAGCTGAAAACGAGACCTCCTCTCAGCAAACGAGGTCAGGCAAGTGACTGAAGTGTCAGTCGGTGAGCACTTTGGGTCCAATGACCACAACTGTCCTTGTTTTAACATCGTTATGGAAAAAAAATCAGGCAGGTCCACAGATTAAGGTCTTAGTCTGGAGCAGGGCCAATTTTGGGGCTATTTGGCAGGATCGAGTAGAGGTCGAATGGGTGAATTAAAAATCACACAACACCAGGCTATAGTCCAACAGGTTTAATTCAAAGCACCAGCTTTCGAAGTCCAGGTGATCATTCTGAAAGATGAAAACTTAAACTAAATTTGTTGGTATTACATCCCATGACACTGCAATCCTGTTGCTATAAATTCTGTGCCTGTTTATTGTGCTTGACAACCACCTGATGAAACAGAGCTATGAAACCCATTGCCTCCAAATAAACCCGCTGGACTGTAAGCTGGTGTTGTGTGACTTTTAACGTTGTCCATCCCAGTCCAACACCAGCTCCTCCACATCATGCTCCCGTCCACTGGGTGAGTGTGTTTGAAGGAAAAGGAATGACTGGCAAATGGGAGGCATTTAAAAGTGTGAGCTCAAGAATCCAATATGTCCCTGTTAGAGTGAAGGGAAAAGCTGGCAGGTTTAGGGATCCCTGGCTGATGGGGGATATTGAGGCTCTGTTCAAGAAAAAGAAGGCGGCACACATTGTCTTCGATGTTTCCGTGTCTACGTAACCTCTTCCAGTCCTAAAGACACGATCACTCAGTGGAGACACAACAATCCTGTCAGGTCCCTGCACCACTCCCGATTTGAATAACCCACTGAAAGCCTGATCCAGTTCTGACGAGACTCACCCTCTGTGTAACATCATCCCATCGTGAACACACACCCTTTCATTGTAAGCCCCTCCTGTATCTCCATCCATTTACTCATCTGCACAACCTTCTACAGCTCTCACACCCCTACCTCTGTAAACACACCCTCCCCTACAACCCTTTCCACTTTGACCAAACTGGAGGAGGTTACTAATGCTTCCTTATCTGTGAAACTGTCTCAAACCAAAATTACTGCCCTTCTGGATAATCTGCAAGTCTCCACACCCTTCATATCCAAATAATTTGCAGAAGGAAAACTTCCTATATCTACAAACATCTTCAGTCACGACTACCCTACATATTTGTGTATGGCCTCTAGTTTATACAACCCAATTTATCCCTGTCATCTGCTCCATTCACCGAAAATCCTCCCTGTCTGTGTAAACCGCTCCATCCTACTAACACCCTTCTCCCTGAAAACTGCTCCATCCCTCCCAACCTCTCCATCTTCATGAACACATGTAGACCGTACAGCTCTCCACATTTCTGTAACACCCTGTGGTTCTCTGTGCTCCCTGTGAAACCACTTCCACTCCCCACAACCCTTCCAGTCTGTGTAGTTTTCTCCAGATCAGACCATTGCTCTCTGTTACCTCCGACAATCCTAGTCAACCTCCCTAATGTATCTATTCATTCAGATCCCATCGTCTTCAGCCTCCTGAAATCTCTTCCTGCCATTGTAACTCTCCCTATTTTGAACACAGAACAGTACAGCACAGTACAGGTCCTTTAGCCCTCAATGTTGCGTCAATCTTTTATCCTACTATAAGATCAATCTAACCTGCAGGCCATTGAAAGAACAAAGAAAATCACAGCACGGGAAAGGCTCTTCAGCCCGCTAAGCCTCCGCTGATCCAGATTCTCTGTCTAAACCTGTCGCCTATTCCGTCACCTATTTGGTGAGGATCTGTACCACTTTGCTCCCTACCCATTCATACATCTGTCTGGATGCACCTTAACTGACGTTATAATTCCCGCCTGTACCATCTCCGCTGGCAAAATGTTCCAAGCCCCCATCACTGTCTGCGTAAAGATCTTTCCACGCATATCTGCCCTCAACCTTTCACCTCACACTGTGAGCTCGTGACCCTTAGCAATTGAGCCCCACACTCTTGGGGAAAAAAGATTCTTGCTATCCATCTTGTCGATACGTCCCATGATTGTGCAGACCTCAATCAGGTTCCCAGTCAACCTTCATCTTTCTAATGAAAATAATCTAACACTATTCAATCTCTCCTTATTGCTAGCGCTCTCTATACAAGGCAACATCCTGGTGAACCTCCTCTGCACCCTCTCCAAAGCATGCACATCCTTTTGGTAATGTGGAGACCAGAACTGTACGTAATATTCTAAACCAAAGTCCTACACAACTATATCATGACCTGCCAACTCTTGTACTCAATGCCACGTCCAATGAAGGAAAGCATGCCGTACGCCACCTTGACCACTTTACTGACCTGCGTTACCACCTTCATGGAACAACGGATCTGAATACCCAGAGTTTAATTTTCCCCAGGACCTTCCCATTTGCTGTGTAATTCACTTTTGAATTGGATCTTCCGAAATGCATCACCTCGCATTTGCCCGGATTGAACTGCATCTGCCATTTCTCTGCCCGCCTCTCCAATCTATCTCTATTCTGCAGTATTACCAGGCATTCCCCTTCACTGTCTGCTACTCCACCAATCTTAGTGTCATCTTCAACCTTTCTAATCAAGGAACTGATAGCTTTCTCCAAGTCTACCAACATGCAGCTCCTCACCACCACCCCCCTTCCCTAACAGGGGAAGGATCCTGACCCTAACAACAATGAGAGACTGACTGACCGTGTCCAAGCTCGCGGACTGGGATCTGAGATTCCCCTTGACTCACTGTGCTAGGCACATGAGTGACTGTGGACAATGACACCAAGATTCCTGGGTTTGATATCATTGTCCACCAAGACAATGCAGCAGACGGGTGAGCCTGGTAGCTCTAGCTGAGGGGTAATACTGCTAAAGGCAGGGTGAGGTAAGGCAATAATTATGTGAGCATTCAAGTCAGCCCAAAGTGAATCTGTACAAACACGGAGTAAGCAGCCCCGAGGGACAATCCATGAGCTGGGTGTATGTCCCTGAGCACAGTGTCCTTGCAGCAGCATTGAGTGTGTACAAACACGGAGTGAGCAGCCCAGAGGGACAGGACATGACCTAGGTGTGACCCTGAGCACAGTGTCCTTGTAGCAGCATTGCAATGAGAGCTGTCAGTGCACCCTGAGCTGCAGCATTGAAGTACGGAAGCGTACTGTCAGTGGGTCGGAGGTTACTGGGATGGCATGGTGTGGCTGGCATGTGTCAGATGCCAGCATTGCAGGATATGTGGTGCATCCAGCTTTGGTCTGTGCAGTGTCGCCAGAGATGCTGGTGTCCAAGACAGAAAGCCACAGGAGCGAGGGTCATGATGGCGTCACCAGATATCAGCTCTAACATTCATGTCGAATTGTCCATATTGAGTTTCCCCACAGTGGGAGGGAGGACATGAACCTGAAAATTAAAGAGGCGAGATGTGCATGAATGTGGCTGCTGATCATCAGGAGTTATTCCATCAGCAATTGGCCACTATCTTGCTGAAATCTTGCCTTGAACGGCACAGCACAGGAACAGGCCCTTCGGCCCACTAAGTTGCACTGATTCTTGATGCCTTTAGAAGTTACAAAATGTTGTATATCATTATATTCCCTGCTAACTCATGTACATGTCAAGATACCATCATTGCTGTTGTATCTTCTCCAGCCCCCTCCATCAGTGCATTCCGGGCACTTTCTCATTCTGTCTGGAACAGAGCAAAAAAAATCTTGCTTCTCATATATCCTTTAAACTTTCCCCTAATTACCTAAAACTAATGCCCCCTAGCAATTAATATTTCTACTCTGGGGAAAACAAGACTCCAACTGTCTATTCTATCCATTCAACATGTGTCTTAGCAATAGGGGACAGGCTTTTGGAAATTTTGAGGTGAGTTATTCCTGCAGAATTTCTAACCCTTGACACATTCTTGTAGCCAATGAAAAAGTGGCGCTGAAAAAAGCAAAGCAGGTCAGGCAGCGTATGAGGTCCAGGAGAGTCAATGTTTTAGCATAAGCCCTTCACAGGAATGGATAATGAAATTATATGGTCAGTCTAGTTCAGGCTGACGGTAATCCCCGCGATATTGTTTGGTCTGTGTTCATTTATGGTGGTGGCATTGAACGTTACAGGATGTGGTTCAATTTTCCATTGTTAGAAGTAATCGTTGTCTGGCACATGTGTAAAGGAAATGGTATTGTCATTGTTAAGCACACACCTGCATATTTCCAGGTCCTGGTACATTTGGACAAGGACTGCTTCAGTATCTGAATAAATCACGAATGGTGTTGAACACTGTCCAATCATTGGCAAACATCCTCATTTGTGATTTTACAGTCATTTATGAAGCAGCTGAAAATTATTGGGCCCAGGGCAGAGAGCACTCTGACAGCCCACTGATGCTGTCCCTCTCTCTGAGCTAGGAAACTGGCTTCTAGTTCCACCTGTTCCAGAGGTGTCTAACAACATATCTGAATGGAATAATATTACTGTATGTAACCGAAGGAGCTGAGCGAGGACTTGGTTAGCTCAATCAGTTGGATGGCTGTCTTGAAATGCAGATTATTGCTGACAGTGTGGGTTCAATTCTCCGGTAACTGAAAAGAGCTGTGCTACTCAATCTCTCCCTCCCTTGAGGCATGATAAGTGTCCAGTTAAACTACCACCAGTCGTCTCTGTCTAACGAGAGAGCAGCCCTATCATCCTGTAGGAGTATGGTGCCTTACTTTTCCAATTCTGATCTACAGGTTTGCCCAGAAACCCCGCTCCTGGGGAACTGTGGCAGAGCTGTCCTTGAGCTGAGGTGGCTGCTCTCCTCCAACCCCAGCAACCTTCCTTTGTACCAGGTATAACTCCAGCCAGTGCTAACGTTTCCTATTTGCTCCAGGTTTGCCATTAATCCTGGATACGACACTTGGTCAAATGCAATTATGATGATGTTAAATGCAGTCACAGTCGCCTCACCTCTAGAATTCAGCTGCGTGGTCTCTTGTTGTACATCGTTAAACCAAGGCTTCAATGAGCCCAAGGGATGAGAGCCCAAACTGAGCTTCAATGAGCAGTTTGGTGTGAGGAAGTGCTGCTTGATCCCACTGTGGATGACATCTTCCATCCCTTTATTAATGATAGAGATGAGAGCAATGGGGCAGTCATTGATTGTATGGTTTGTCTGTGTGTGTACAGGACACACCTGGATAGTTTCCCACATTGACAGGTCAATGCCAGTGCTGTATCCCAGCAGGAACAGCATGAATAGAATGTTATCAGGGCCCACAGCCTTTGCATTCTCCAATCCCTCCAGCCATTTGGAATTACCACACACCGTGAATCGAATTAGCTGAATAGTGCCATCTGGAGGAGACTAAAATATATCCTCCGATCTATACTTCTATCTGAACATTGTTGTGGCCGTTTCAGCCTTAGCTTTTCTATTGTTGTGTCGGGTTCTTCCATCATTGAGGAAGGTGATATGTGGGGATCCTCCTCCTTCAGTGAGTTGTTTGATTGACACCACCATTCAACCTGACTGCATGTGACAGGATTGCTGAGATTAGGTCAGATTTGTTGGTTAGATCTGTCTGTCACTAGCTGTTTATGCTATTTGGTGAGTAAGGGTCCTGATTGATAACGTCACCTCATTGTGAGGTGTACCTGGTGCTGCCCTTGTTCCATTGAACATGGGTTTATCCCCATGCCTGATGGTCAGGGTAAAGTGCAGCATATGCCAGGCAGTGACAGTGAGAATTGTGCAGGATTACAATTCCGCTGCTGATGACCTGAATCACCTCAGACAGGCCAGTGCTGAGTTCTCACATGTGTGTTTACGCATACGCATACACACACACACACACACACACACACACACACACACACACACACACACACACACACACACACACACACACACACACACACACACACACACTAAAAGTGGGACTTTGTATCCAGAAATACTGTGTGCGGTAATCACTGTTCCCAATGTGGTAATCGATTAATGTCAAGTATGTTTGTCCCTGTCAGTCGCTTCCACCCCACCCAGTGAAGAACCAGTCTCGCAGCTATGTACGTTTGGACCCGACCAACTCGATCAGCAATGCTGCTGCTGAGCAGCCCCGGTGGTGGGTTTGAAATGGCCCACCCACAGTAGACATTCTCCAGCTCATTCACTCTGTCAGTGCGTGCTCCAAGTGTTGCTCAATGTAGAGGGACACTGATTCATCAGCTGAGGGAAGGCAGTCAGCAGGAGGTTACCATGTCAGTGTTTGATGTCACACCGTGAGATTTCATTATGTCACATTGTTGCTTGAGGAGTCTGTAGGACATCTCTCCTACATCTACCCCTCGTCCCAACATGTTAGGAAGGAGGGATTTCCCGTGTCTGCAGGGCTTTTAATTTTTTTGTCACTATCAATCGAAGGGTCTCTTCTGTGCTGTATGACAGTCACTCTATAACTCTTGTAATTGGACAATCCAAGGTCTGACTCCTTCAGTTCCACCAATTGCCTTGTCTATTCCACAGATTTCTACAATATTTTCTCTATTAAGACATTGCACAATTCCATTTTTAAACTATCTATGTTTGTCTCTATCTTTCCCTATCATCTCCTCCAGCCGCTCCATCCATTTGTGTCTCAGTAATCTTTCGTATCACTACAATATTTATCTCATACTCCAGCCCCATCTATCACTGTAAATTCCACCAGCCCCGACACCCCTCCTCATCTCTCTAACCTACAGATGCTTCACCTTTCTCCATATCCTGTGAATGAATTTAAAAATATCTCACTAAACTATTGTAGCATGCACAGGCCGCACTATCTCTGCAATATCCCTCGCCTTGCTTTTCCATCTCTGTGACATCTCCAGCATTGCTTTCCTGTTTCTGCAACATCTCCAGCCTTGCTTTTCTTTCTCTGTAACATCTCCAGCCTTGATTTCCTATCTCTCTGTAACATCTCCAGCCTTGCTTTCCTATCTCTGTAACAACTGCAGCCTCACTTTCCTACCTCTATAACGTCTCCAGCCCATGCTTTCCTGTTTGTGCAACATCTCCAGCCTTGATTTCCTCTCTCTGTAACATCTCCGCCCTTGCTTTTCTTCACACCTCAGTGAAATGTTTTTTACATACCTCAGTGAATTGGTTATATATCTGCTCCTGTATTTTCATCTTCTTCTATAAAACATCTCCAGCAGTGTGTCTGTCATTATCTGGACCCTAACCTCGACCCATGAAGCCTCATTTGTAGATGCGTCCAAGGTATGGTCCCTCCTCACTGCAGTTACTGTTCCTTAACTAATAATGCAACACCACCTCTTCTTTAACACCCTCTCCTGTCCTGCCTATAGCTCCAGTACAAGGGAGTATTGAGGTTTAGAACTGACCTCTCTCAAACACGTCTCTGAGATGACAAAATGTTCCACCTCCACATGTCAACTCATGTCATCATCACATCATTCTGTCTGATAATACTGCCAGGATAAATGTAAGCTGGAATATAATACCTGGAATACTCTGTACCTCAGAGTTCTTCAATCATTCACTCTTTGTTATCAGGCTGCCCAAACCATGAAGCAAAAATGTAACTCTGGGACTGAATAAATATTCGTTGCATTGTAATTTCTTTTAAAAATAAATGAATTAATCAAGTGCAACTTTCCAAAACCGAGCAGTCAGCTCCACATGCAATGTGCTTCTGATGCTTAGTTCCCCACTTAGTGTGCAGAGAGGACAGCCCTCTGTAATAGAGAAAGTGAGGACTGCAGTTGATGGAGATCAGAGTCGAAGTGTGAGGTGTGGGAAAAGCACAGCAGGACAGCAGCATCTAACAAGCAGGACAGTCGTTAGTTCGGGCATGTGCTCTTTATCAGGAAGGCATTGGTGCATTTTTTTTTGGATTCCGTAATTCTCAGGACATTGGGAACTGTACTTTCTCAGGAATGAAGCACTGCATATAGCACTGGAAATGAAAGCAGTAAATCAATTGGTTGGACAGAGTTTAGACAAGTTGAGGGGAAGTACAGACTGATTGAAGTAAAAACATAAGGATAGATAAATCCCCTGGGCTAGATGGGGTATACACGAGGTTACTCCAGGAAGTGATGAACGAGATTGATGTGCCTTTGGTGATGATCTTTGTGACTTCACTGTCCACTAGAGTAGTACCAGATGTTTGGAGGGTGGCAAATGTTATTCCCCTGTTCAGGGAAGGGAATGGGGATGATAGAACAGTCAGTCTTACATCAGAGGTAGGCAAAGTATTGGAGACGATTCTGAGACACAGAATTTACAATTATTTAGAAAATGATAGTTTGATTAAGGATGTTCAGCATGGCTTTGTGAGGAACAGATCATTCCTCACAAACCTTATTGAATTCTTTGAAGGTGTGAAAAAACATGTTGATGAAGATAGACAAGTAGATGTGGTGAATACGAATTTCAGAAAGGTGTCTGATAAGGTTTCCCATTATTGGCTCATTCAGAAAGTAAGGAAGCATGGGATGCAGAGAAATGTGGCTGTCTGGATATGGACTTGGCTGGCCCATAGAAGACAGAAGATGGTAGCAGATGGAAAGTATTCAGCCTGGAGCTCAGTGACCAGTGGTGTTCCACGGGGATTGGCTCAGGGGCCTGTGCTCTTTGTGATTGTTATCAATGATTTGATGATGAAGTAGAATGGTGGGTTCGTAAGTTTTGATGACATGAAGGTTGATGGGGTTGTGGATAGTGAGGAGGACTGTTGTAGGTTGCAACAGGACATTGACAGGATGCAAACCTGGACTGATAAGTGGCAGATAGAGTTCAACCTTAAAAAGTGTAAAGTGATTTATTTTGGAATATTGCGTTTGCATACAGAATATAGGGTTAAAGACAGAATTGTTGGCAATGGGGAGGAACAGGGGCGCATTGTGGTCCAAGTCCATAGATCCCGCAAAGTTGCCACAATCGCTGACAGGGCTGTTAAGAAGGTGTATAGTATATTGTCTTTTGTTATCAGGGGGATTGAGTTTAAGAATATTGAGAGTAATGCTTATCTCTATAAAGCTGTAGTTCAACAATGCTTGGAATATTTTGTTCTGTTCTGGTTGCCTCATTACAGGAAACATGTGGAAGCCTCAGAGAGTATGCAGAGGAGACTTATCAGGTTGCTGCCTGGATTGAAGTACACGTCTTAGTAAGAAACGTTGAGTGAGCTGGGGCTTTTCTCCCTGGAGCGAAGAAGAATGACAGCTGACTTGATAGAGGTGTACAAGATGTTGAGAGACAAAGTTTGGATAGCCAGAGTCTGTTCAACAAGGGGAATTATTTTAAAATGATTGGAGGAAGATTTAGGGGAGATGTCAGAGGTAGGTTCTTTACACAGAGAGTGGTGGGAGAGGAATGCACCGCCAGCGGTGGTAGTAGAGTCAGATATATTAGGAATATTTAAGAAGTCTATTGAATAGGCACATCGAAGTTAGTACATTGAAGGTTACGTGGATTAGTCTGATCTTAGAGGAGGATAAAAGGCCGGCAAAACATTGAGGGCTGAAGGGCTCTGACTGTGCTGCACTGTTCTATGTTCCAGGTCTCATCCACCTTGTGGATTCTCATCAATTGGGGAATGTGTGAGGGAGTGAGGTGTGTGAGGTCAGGGTGCTGGGAGGGGCGTGAGGCCAAGACTTTCAGTAATGGTGTGTATGGTTACTGTCACCTGAGTGTCAGCACAATATGTGCGGTTCCCTAGACCAAACAAAATCCACCAAGTTCAGTTACTAAAGTGATTTGCTGTTTGCTCCTGTTTGCTTCAGATACATTCTGTCGGGTGACCCATATATTAATATCTGACCATCCACAGACATATACAATTTTATTTTGATACTGGCGAATGTGAAGGCACATTTATTGGATACAATTTCAGAGGGTTATTGTTAGACACAAGATACTGCAGAAGACTATCAAAGTGTGAATGTTTTCACCCATTGTCTGGTCTCGGATGCAGGTGTATGGTGTCCTGGCGGCATGGCATATGTCATCACCACAAGTAACTTGTGTGGTTTGATTCTGGCCCTACATGTCCATAAATCTGCTCCCTGGGCCAGGCTCTGACTGAAGATGAATTTTTTAAGACCTAGCTCCTGTTCACTCATTGGTATCTAATTTAGACAACATTTGTACCTGCAGTGACAGCAGTGAGAGCCTGTTGGCTAGTTTCCGCCTGCCCAAAGTGGATTCCGAATGATTTTCTGTGAAGGAATGTTTGAATGACTGCCCTGGCCCAGGTTGAAAATTCTCTGGACAGATTCAGGAGCAGGCCAGTGTCTCACTGAGTGCTACAGGCAGTTGTGAGGTCCAGTAGCACTGTACCCAAATTCAGGCCTTTTGGAATCCACTTTTAATGTCCGGCATGATGCAAAGTGATGGTTTTACTGACCTGAACAATGATCCAAAGTTTGCCATGTTTGTGAATTGGGCAATAATAAGATATGAGCTACAATTATTCAACTGAACAATATCTGAAACAACTCTGAAAAGAATGGATTCGATATTTATGGAAGTAAAATATAAATACTGAAGAACCTTTTCCGATACAAAAGTAAAGAATGCACATTTTGTTTTGTACCAAAAAAAACTTGTTTTCGTACTGTTTTGGTGATCACAATTACACATTGAACCTCAGTATTGAAATGCATACAATGTCTCTCTGTCATTTGCAAAGTGGTTGACCTCTGACTGATTGCATCTTCAGTGAACCAATGATTGAACAATCAAAAAGACTTTTAACTCTTACACATTTAAATGTATTCAATCAATTTAATTTCTCACTTGAAATGTGTGAGCTTCAGCTATTTGCCAACAATTCTATTTGTTTTAAAATAATTATGGAAAAGGATAGACTAGATCAAAAAGTTGAAGTTCTAAATTGAAGAAAGACCAATTTTGATGGTATTAGGCAAGAACGTTCAAAAACCGATCGGGGGCAGATGTTCACAGGTAAAGGGATAACTGGAAAATGGAAAGCCATAAGAAATCTGATAGGCAGAGAGCAGAGAGAGTATATTTTTGTTAGGATGAAAGGAAAGGCTGGTAGATATAGAGAGTGCTGAACGACTAAAGAAATTGAGAGTATGGTTAAGAAAAAGAAGGAAGCATATGACAGGTACAGGCAGGATAGATCGAGTGAATCCTAAGAAGAGTATAAAGGCAGTATGAGTATACTAAAGAGGGAAATCTGGAGTGCAAAAAGAGGACATGAGATAGCATTGCCAAATAGAATGATGGAGAATCCAAAAGGATTTTACAAATACATTGAGGACAAACTGGTAAAGAGGGAGAGAATAGAGCCCTCAAAGATCAACAAGGCAGCCTTTGTGTGGAGCGGCAGGAGATGGGGAGATACTAAAAGAGGAGTTTTTAATCAGTATTTACTCAGGAGAAGAACATGGGAGGTATAGGTATACAGAGAAATAGATGGTGACATCTTGAAAAATGTCCATATTACAGAGGAGGACGTGCTGGATGTCTTGAAACGCATAAAAGTGGATAAATCCCCATGACCTGATCGATCAGGTGTACACAAGAATTCTGTGGCAAGCTAGAGAAGTGATTGCTAGGCCTCTTACCAAGATACTTGTACCATTGATAGTCACAGGTGAGGTGCCAGAAGATTGGAGGTTGGCGAACGTGGTGCCACTGTTTAAGAAAGATGTTAAGGACAAGCCAGGGAACTATAGACCAGTGAGCCTGACGTCACTGGAATGCATGTTGTTACAGGGAATCCTGAGGGACAGGACGTACATGTATTTGGAAAGGCAAGGACTGATTAGGGAGAGTCAACATGGCTTTGTGCGTGGGAAATCATGTCTCACAAACTTGATTGAGATTTTTGCAGAAGTAACAAAAAGGATTGATAAGGGCAGAGCGGTGGACATGACCTATATGGACTCCAGTGAGGTGTTCGATAAGGCACCCAGTGGGAGATTGGTTAGCAAGGTTAGATCTCATGGAATACAGGGAGAACTAGTCATTTGGATGCAGAACGGGCTAATGGTAGAAGATAGAGGGTGGTAGTTGAGGGTTGTTTTTCACATTGGAGGCATGTGACCAGTGCTGGGTCCACTACTCTTTGTCATTTATATAAATGATTTGCATGTGAGTATCAGAGGTATAGTTAGTAAATTTGCTGATGACACCAAAATTGGGGGTGTAGTGGACAGTGAAGAAGATTACCTCAGATTACAACGGGATCCTGATCAGATGGGCCAATGGGCTGAGAAGTGGCAGATGGAGTTTAATTTAGATAAATGCGAGGTGCTGGATTTTGGGAAAACAAATATTAGCAGGAGTTATACTTTTAATGGTGAGCTCCATGGGTGTGTTGCTGAACAAAGACACCTTGGGGTGCAGGTTCATTGTTCTTTGAAAGTGGGGCCACAGGTAGATAGGATAGTGAAGAAGGCATTTGGTATGCTTTCCTTTATTGGTCAGAGCATTGAGTACAAGAGTTGGGAGGCTGTGTTGCAGTTGTACAGGACATTTGTTCGGCCACTTTTTGAATATTGTGGGCAATTCTGGTCTCTTTCCTATCGGCAGGGTGTTGTGAAACATGAAAGGGTTCTGAATAGATTTACAAGCATGTGGCTAGGGTTGGAGGATTTGGGATAATAAATGGAAGTTGAATAAGGTGGGGCTGTTTTCCCTGGAATGTTGGAGACTGAGCGGTGACCTTACAGAAGTTTATAAAATCATGAGCTGCATGGATGGGGAAATAGACAAGGTATTTTCCTTGGTGTGGGGGAGTCCAGAACTAGACGGCGTGGGTTTAGGTTGGGAAGGGAAAAACAGAAAAGAGACGTAAGAGGCACCTTTTTCACACAGAGGGTGGTACGTGTATGAAATGAGCTGGCAGAGGAAATGGTGGAGGTTAGTACAATTGCAACATTTAAAAGGCGTCTGGATGGCTATATGAACAGAAAAAGTTTGGAAGGACATGGGCTGAGTGCTGGCAGGTGGGACTAGATTGTGCTGGGATAGCTGGTCGGCATGGACGAGTTGGAGTGAAGGGTTTGTTTCCATGCTGTACATCTCTTTGACCCTGTGACTGTAATTTAGAATTGACAACAATTTAACATGCACTATCAAATAAATAAATTGTTTATGTTATTTAATTGTAGCATACATTAAGTTGAAAACTTGTTATTTTTCGAATGAATGATGAAGAACAAAGAACTTTCCAACACATGAACAGAACCATTAGCCCTCCTCACCTGCGCCGATTCAGATCCTTGTATTTTCTAAACCTGCCACCTAATTTCTAAGGGCCGGTATCCCTCTGCTCCCTGCCCATTCATGTATCTGTCAGATACATCTTAGATGATGCTATCATTCCTGCCCCTACCACCTCTGCTGGTAACACGTTCCAGGCTGCCACCACCCTCTGCCTAAAGAACCCCCCACATATATCTGCCCTAAACATTTCCCCTCTCACTTTCAACTCATGACCCCTTGTAATTGAGTTCTAAAATCTGGGAAAAAGCTTCCTGCTATCCACCCTGTCTATATCTCTCTGGATTTTGTAAACCTCAATCATATCCCCCGTCAACCGTCACCTTTATGATGAAAATAGTCTTAATCTACTCAATCTGTCTTCATAACCAGCACCATCCATCCCAGGCAACATCATGGTGAACCTACTCTGCACTCTATTCAAAGCATCCACATCCTTTTAGTAATGTGGTGACCAGAACTATATGCAGTATTCCAAATGCGGCCAAACAAAAGTCCTATCCAACTGTAACATGATCTGCCAACGCTTTTACTCAACACCTAATCCAATGAAGGGAAGCATGCCGCATGCCACCTTGACCACTTTACTGACCTGCATTGTCACCTTCAGGAAACAATGGAACTGAACACTCAGATCTCGCTGTACGTCAATTTTCCTCAGGACGTTTCCGTTTTCTGTATAGTTTGCTCTTGAACTAGATGTTCCAAAATGCATCACCTCGCATTTGCGCAGATTGAACTCCATCTGCCATTTATGTGAGCATCTCTCCAATCTATGTATATTCCACTGTACTCTCTGACAGCCCCCTTCACTATATGCTGCTCCACCATACTTGGTGTCATCTGCAAACTTGTTAATCAGGCAACCTATACCTTCTTCCAAATCATTGATATATATCACAAACAACAGTGGTCCCAGCACGGATCGCTGTTGCACACCACTGGTCATTGGTCTCCATTCTGAGAAATCCCCTTCCGTTACTACTCTCTGTCTCCTGTTGCCAAGCCAGTTCTCTATCCATTTAGATAGAACGCCCTGGACCCCATGCGACTTCACCATCTCCATCAGCCGACCATGGGGAACCTAATAAAATGCCTTACTCAAGTCCCTTGGTATCTTCTCCAGCAGCCTTCCTACCACTGATGTCAGGTTCACCGGTCTATAATTACCTGCATTATCCCCGCTATCCTTCCGAAACAAGGGAGCAACATTAGCATTTCTGCAGTCCTCTGGAATTTTATTGATTTTTTTTGAGGAGGTCGTTTGTATGTTTTCTTGTTCAGCAATAACTTTGACAAAGCCTCACGTGCAAAACTGATAAAGAAAGTTCAATCTCATGGTATCAAGGGTAAATTGGTAAGTGACATTCAAATTGCCTTAGTGGCAGCAGAAAAGATTGATTGGAGAAGGCTGTTTGTGTGTCTGGAGATCGGTAACCCCTAGTGTACCAGGTATCAATGCTTTTAATCTATTTATTTGTGGTATTCATAAATGATGTAGATGTGAATATGGAGGAGGTAGGGAGAGTGTGATAAGTAAGTGTATTTTTGACACAAAGATTGGCTGGCTGGTTGGCAGTGAGGGGGAAGCTCTTATGTTACAGGAAGATAAGGATGGAATGGTCAGATGGACAGATTAATGGCTGATGGAATGTAACCCTGATAAATATGAGGTGATGAACTTTGAAGGAAGGAACGAGATAAGGGAGTACTCAATGAATGGCAGCACATTAGGAATCTCAGAGGGTGCTTCTCCACACAGCCCAGAATGTGACTGGCCAGGTAAGAAGCATTGGGAATAGTAAATAGCCTTTACTCATCAAGGCATAGACTATTAGAGCTATACAAGACTTTGGCTTAGCAAAGATAGAATATTGTGTTGAGTTCTGCGAGCCATATGCCAGGAAGGATGTGATTGTACTGGAGGTGATGCAGAGGAGTTCCACCGTGATGTTCCCTGGGATGGAGCATATCAGTTATGGAGAGAAGCTGGAAAACCTCAGGTTGTTTACTTTGGAGAAGAAAAGGCTGATGGGGGATGTGATTCAGAAGGATAAGATTAAAAGGGACATGGACAGGGTAGATAAGCATCAGTTCCTTTTAGTCAGAGGCTGAGAAACAAGACCACCGACTTTTAAAGGGTTTAAGGATTAGAGAGGATTTGAGGATTGTTTTTCACATAGTTTGTGTTGGGTTCTGGGAGTTGTTATGGTAACCACACAACTGCTAAATAGGACTTGGACGAGCTTTTGAAGTATCATAACATTCCTGGCTACAGGCCTCATGTAGAAGATTAGGACGAGTGTAGACTGTGCCATATTTCTGACGGTACAAAGACTGTGCTCATGTGATTGTATGGTGTGGACATGAATTGATTGATTTCTGAAGGGAGTATTATCAAGAATTATAAGGGTGAACTGTCAATGGAAAAAGTTAGAGAGCACGTGTGCAGTTTCGTTACAATCTGAAACCAGAGGAAGGAGAATAGAGAACAGGGCAACAGCAGAACTATGAAGCAACTACTTCAGTTCAGTCTTCACAGAAGAAAACAAACCAAACAAATCAAATCTTCCCAGCAATACTGGAAAGCCTAAGTCTCGAGAGAAAATGAATGTCAATAATAAGTAAATGCTTTGGGAGAAATTATTGGGACTGAAAGTATGGTTGAATTTAGCATACAGGTGGAAGGTGAGAAGGTCAAGTCCAATTCCAGGGTCCTGTGATTAAACAAAGAAGACAACAACAGGATGAGGGAGGAGTTGGCTGAAGTTGACTGGAAGCAAATACTTTACGATGGAACCATTGATGAGCAGTAGATGGCTTTTGAAGCATTTTTCCAAGTGCTCAGCAACATTGAAATGGAAGGACTGTAGGAAAATTTGTAATCTGCCATGGATGTCTCACAAAATAAGGTAGGCTATCAATTTGGGCGTCATGGTGACATAGTGGTTAGCGCTGCTGCCTCACAGCACCAGAGACCTGGGTTCAATTCCTGCCTCAGGCAACTGTGTGAAGCTTACACATTCTCCCCGTGTCTGCATGGGTTTCCTCCGGTTGCTCCAATTTCCTCCCACCGTCCAAAAATGTGCAGGTTCGGTGAGTTGGCCATGCTGAATTGCCCATAGTGTTAGGTGCATTAGTCAGAGAGAATGAGTCTGAGTGGGCTGCTCTTCAGAGGGTCGGTGTAGATTGTTGGACGGAAGGACCTGTTTCCACACTGTAAGTAATCTAATCTAAAAAAACCCCTTAAAATAAATGGCATAAATAATGGCATAAAGACCAGTCGGAAACTAGAAGATTGTGAAAAGTTTAAATGTCAAAAAGAGCAACAAAAAATGCTATGAAGAAACATTAGTTAGATTATGAGAGTAAGCTGTGTCAGAATATAAAGATAGATAGCAAACGAATCTATAAATATATAAAATGAGAATAGTGGCTAAGCTAAGCATTGGTCCTTTAGAGGGTGAGAAGGGAGATTCAGTGATGGGATATGAGGAAATAACCGAGGAATTGAACAGATATTTAGTCGGTCTTCACAGTGAAGGACACTAATAACATGCCAGTAAATGTGAAAGGGAGGAAGGTAGGTGAGGACCTGGAAACAACCATTCCCAGGAGAAAGATTGTGTTGGCCAACTTCATGGATCTAAGGTTAGATAATTCTCCTGGCCCTGATGGAATGTATCCCAGGGAACTAACAGAAGTGGTGGGAGAAATAGCAAATGCATTTGTGGAATTTTTCTCTCAATTCATTGGACTCTAGACTCTGATGCAGTTCCAGCAGATTGGGAAACAGGAAATCGGACACCACTGTTTAAATAGGGAAGTAGGAAAAAAGTGGTGAATTATAGACCAGTTGACCGGAGAAAATACTTTGATCTGTAATCAAGGTGTAAATAGCACCAACCTAGAGAGAAATTGTCCCGTTGGACAGACACAGCATCAGTTCATGAAAGGCAGATCTTACTTAACTAATTTACTGGAAATCTATGAATACATTATGACCATGGGTCTCAGTAGATGTGGTGTACTGAGATTTACAAAAGGCATTCGACACAGTGCCGCCAAAAAAAAAGCTGCTGCAAAAGGTAATGTTGCGTGGTGTAACGGGTAATGCATTAACATGCATAGAGGATTGGTTAACTATCAGGGAACAAATGAGTGCTTTTCTGGTTGTGGTGTGCCGCTGTGATCAGTCCTGGGACCGCAATTATTCACAGCTTACATGGACGATTTGGAATTGGGGACCACTGTAGTGTCTCAATGATTACAGATGATATTAAAATGAGTCTCAGGGCAAACTGTGCAGAGGACTGATAAACTTTACAACGGGGCATAAATAGTTTAAGTGAGTGGGCAAATTCTGGCAGATGGAGTACAATTATAATTAATGTGAAGTCATCCATTTTGGTAGGAATACTAGTAAAAAAGACTATTATTTACACAGTAAAAAATGCAGCATCCATCTGTGCAGAAGGACCTGGGTGTCCTTGTGCATGGATTGCAGAAGTTGGTCTGCAGGTGCAATAAATACTTACCAAGGAGAATGGAATTGTGTCCTTCATTGCTAAAGGGATTGGGTTATAACTCAGCGAGATAATGTTGCAGCTGTACAGGGTGCTGGTGAGGCAACACCTGCAATATTGTGTGCAGTTTTGATCTCCCTACTTGAGAAAGGATGAGCTGGCACTACAATGGATGCAGAGGAGGTTCACTAGGTTGGTTCCGGAGTTGAGGCAGTTGTCTTCTGAGAAGAGACTGAGTGGACTGGAATTATATACTGATTGGAATTTGAAATAATGAGAAGAGATCTCATAGAAACATATGTGACTAAGAAGGGAATAGATAAGATAGAAATGGAGAGGATGTTTCCAGTAGCAGTTGAAACTAGGACCAGACGGCAAAGTCACAAAATTATGTGGAGCAGATTAAGGACTGAATTGAGAAGGAACTTCTTGACCAAGAAGGTTGTGAATCTGTGGAATTCCCTGCCCAATGAAATAGTTGACGCTTTGTCATTGAATGTTCTTGAAGCTGAGAGAGATTTTTTTTGTGCAGTAAAGGAACAAAGGATTATGGTGAGCGGGCAGGTAAGTGGAGCTGAGGACATGAAATAATCAGCCATGATCTTATTAATGCTCCGAGTTCTTATGAAATGGGTCAACATGAAACGGGAATCATATTTGATCAACTGACTGGTTGATACATGTGGAGAAGCAATGGATGCAAAACATTTGGATTTTTAGGAAAATCTTGGTACAGAATGTGGCCTAGTGTGCAAAGCCAAATGTTACAGGATTGGGGCTAAAATATGAACATGGTTTTATAATAAGAGAGCTGACAGGAAACAGTGAACAGAAATAAAACAATATGTTTTGATGTGAAAGGATCATAACTTGTCGCAGGGATCAGTGCTTGGGCCTCAGCCAATCCCAATGCATATCAAACGTTTAATAGAGGGAATCAAATGCAATACTCCCAAGCACTGCAAGCACTAAATGAGGTCGGATTGTTATTGGCTGAGGTGAATGTAAAAACCTCCAAGGTGATTGAGACAAGTGGAGTGAATGAGCAAATAATTGGCAGATGGAGAGCAATGTGGGTGGATGTAACGGTGTGTACTTTGGTGGGAACAATAGAACAGCAACCTATCATTTGAAAAGGGATTATTTGAAACATGTTGATCTTTAAAGGGATTTATGTTCTGTTTTTGTTTTCTCTGTGGAAACCTCAGAGGTCCATGCAAGGCAGTGAGTTCTGACCCCAGAAATCAATTCTGGAAATGACATTGGCACGCTGACCAGTGTACACAGACCCACAGTGTACAGGTAGCTGTAACATTGAAAAAGATCTTGATCTGCTTGTACACCAGTCACTGACAGCAATATTGCAGGAAAGAAGGCAGTTAGGAAGATAAATGCTGTGTTGACCTTCACCTCAGGGGGATTTGAGTCCAGGAGTAAGAGTGTCTTACTACAGCTGCACGGGGCCTCGGTGAAACCCTATCTCGAACATTGTGCAGTATTGTGTGCAGTTTTGGTTTCCGTACCTAATGAAGGACAACCCTGACATTGAGGGAGAACAGCGAAGGATGACCAGACTGATCTCGAGGATCACAGGTTTGTTGTGGCGGCAGAGTTTGGGTTGATTGGACTGAGCTTGTATTCAATGGGCTTTGGGAAAACGAGTGTAAATGTCAATGAAATACAAAAAAAAGATAGGGTGAGACAGATTGGAAGCAGGGATGATAATTCCACTGGCTGGGATGTCTAAAACAAGGACCGACAGTATTAGGTACAGGCAGGTCACTCTGCATTGAGGTGTGAATAAATGTCTGTACTCAGAGACTGATGAACCTGGGGAATTCTCTCCAACATAAGGCTGTGGAAGCCAGTGCACTAAAAATAAATAAGGATTTATAGACACGAAAGGGATTAGGAGACAGCTGGAGTACAGCTGTTCCAGGCTCTCAGATGTTAAGCAGGAGATCTCTGCAATGTCAACAGGACTGTGTTTCTCGTTCCCTTTTCCAATACTGAGTTTTCTGTCGGTTATATCCTTCGAAAACTCGGAGCAGTTTGATAAAATTGAGTATCTAGCTTGTCTATTTTAGAGACCATTGAAGATTTTCTCATATGTCTGTGTATCTTGAGTAGCGTTTAGGCCAGATGAGGAAAACACGGGAGATTCACTTCCTGAAAGTACATTGGGGAAGGAAATTGGTGTTTACACCTGACATTGACTTCAATGTCACTATGACTGACACCAGGTTTGAGATCTAGATATTTTATTAATTGTTTCAAACAATTATGCCAGAGCGATAGCCTGGTCTGGATCAGTAATCCAGTGACATTTCCAGAACAGCGCCATCTCCAAATGGGGACCTATCAGAAACCACACTGAGCAGATCATGTCTGTGCTGTTTGACAGGTCTGTCAGAGAAACAACCACTCATTTGACTGTTGTGATAGCACTGATTGTGGGGTAATTGGTCAGATTTTAACTATTAGTTAAAAACAATGACTGCAGATGCTGGAGGCCAGATTCTGGATTGGAGAGGAGCTGGAAAAGCACTGCAGTTCGGACAGCATCCTTGGAGAAGGACAATTGACGTTTCGGGCGAAAGGCCTTCATCAGTAATACAGACATTGTGCCTGAAGGGTGGAGAGATAAATGAGAGGAGGGTGGGGTGGGGAGAAAGCAGCATAGTGTACAATAGCTGAATGGGGTTGGGGATGAAGGTGATAGATCGGGGAGGAGGGTGGAGAAGGTAGCAAAGAGTACAATGGGTGGATGGGGATGGGAATGAAGGTGATAGGTCAGAGTGGAGGGTGGAGTGGACAGTGGAAAGAGTGGTAGGCAGGTAGGACAGCTCATGGGGACAGTGCTCAGCTGGAAGTTTAGAACTGAGGTGAGGTGGGGGGAGGGGAAATGAGGAAACTAGTGAAGTCCATATTGATGCCCTGGGGTTGAAGTGTTCCGAGGCGGAAGATGAGTCGTCCTTCCTCCAGGCGTCTGGTAGTGAGCGAGCAGCGGTGAAGGAGGCCCAGGACCTCCATGTTCTCGGCAGAGTGGGGGGGGGCGGAATTGAAATGTTGGGCCACAGGGCAGTGTGGTTGATTGGTGCGGATGTGGCACAGATGTTCCCTAATGTGTTCTGCTAGGAGACAGCCTCTCCCCAATGTAGAGGAGACCGCATCGGGGAGCAACGCATACAATAAATGATATTGGTGGATGTGCAGGTGAAACTTTGATGGATGTGGACAACTCCTTTAGGGCCTTGGATGGAGGTGAGGGAGGAGGAGTTGGCGCAGGATTTGCAATTACTGTGGTGGCAGGGGAAGGTGCCTGGACGGGAGGGTGGGTTGTTAGTGGGTGTGGACCTGGCCACGTAGTCATGGAGTGAAATGTCTTTGCGGAAGGTGGAATTGGGTGGAGGGGGAAATATCTCCCTGGTGTTGGGGTCCGTTTGAAGGTGGCGGAAATGTCGGCGGATGATTTGGTTTATGTGAAGTTTGATAGGGTGGAAGGTGAGCACAACGGGGGTTCTGTCCTTGTTACGTTTGGAGGGGTGGGGTCTGAGCATGGAGGTGCAGGATGTGTACGAGATGCTTTGGAGGGCATCTTTAACCACGTGGGAAGGGAAATTGCGGTCTCTAAAAAAGGAGGACCACAGCTGTGTCCACAGAACAGCAACACTCTGATTGTACCTATTCCTCTCTTTGGGAACTGGACATAGCTGAGTAATTTTCCACATTGCTGGAGAGATGTCAGAGATGTCAGAGATGTCAGCTTAGTGGAAGTGGTAGACTGAGAGATTATCCCGGTCAAAAGGTTACAGATTGGGTTTGAATATGATGCTGGTTCTGCTGATGCTGCTGCTGCTGTGGTCTACAGCACCACATCAATTTCAGGAATTCTTTATTTAAGAAAGTTCAGAATTACATCATTGAAAGTATTTACGGAGGAGTTTTGACTTGGAAATGAATTGAGTGCAACGAAGAATTAGTGCGGAAAGAGGTGTTTGCAAGTCATAGACTCTTAGAATCATACAATATGCAAACAGACCCGTCGGCCCAACTCATCCATGCTCACCAGGTGTCCTCAACTGAATTAGTTCTATTTTCTGCTTTTAGCACATACCCCTCCAAACCTTTCCTATTCATGTACACATCAGATTGTCTTTCAATTGTTGTAATTGCGCTCACCAATACCACTTGCTCTGACAGCTTGCTACATAAACACCACCCTCTGTGAGAAATAGCTGCCCTTAGATCTATTTTAAATCTCTTTCCTCTCACCTTAAACCTATCCTCTCTGGATTTGGACACCACCACCCTGGGGAAAAGGCCTTGTCTATTTATCCTATTCATGCTACTCATGATTTTAGAAAGGTCACCACTCAGCCTCCTATAAAAAAGGAACAAAATCTCTTCCTCTCCATATATCTCAAAACCTCCTGGCTCCGTCACGTCATTTTAGATACCTTTGCCCCCTTTCCAGGTTATAGCATCCTTCCTGTAGCAGGGCAACAAGAATTGTACTCAGTACTCCAAATGTGGCCTTAACATTCCCTTGTACAGCCATATCATGTTCCAATTCCAATAGTCAATGCTCTGACTGATGAAGATAAGCGTGCCTAATGCCGCCTTCACCACCCTGTCTACCTTCGACTCCACTTTGAAGGAACTATAAACATGCGCCCTGGGTCTCTCTGTTCGAATGCACTTCAGAATATCCTACTATCACCTGTATAAATCCTGCCATAATCTGTCTATGAAAATACAACACCTCACATTTATTTGCTTGAAGCACTGCTTGCCAATCCTCAGCACACTTTCACAGTTGATCACGATCTCATTGTATCTCTAAGATAACCTTCTTCACTGTCCACTATTAACACCGGTTTTGGGTGTTTTGTCTACGAACTTGCTATCCATGGTTCCTATATTCTCATCTGAACCATTTACAAAAACAATGAACAGCAGCAGGCTGGTTCGTGTGGCACACCACTAGTCACAGTTCTCCAATTTGAACAAAACATCTCTCCCAGCACCATTTACAACCTAGTGTCAAGTCAATTTTGTATCTAATTGGCTGGCTCTCCCTGATCCCCTGTGATTTAACCTTATTAACCAGGCTACCATGTGGAACATTGTTGGGCCTCACTAAGGTCCATGTAGACAACGTTTGCGATTTTACCTTAATCTATCTTCACAATAACCTCTTCAAAAAATGAAATCTCGTTTGTGATACATGGATTCCCAGACACAAAGCCGTGATGAGTATCCGTAATCAGTCCTTGGCTTTCCAAATGCTAGTAAATCCTGCCTCTCAGAATCTTCTATGAACACTTACCCACCCTTGACATCAAACTCACTGGTCTGTAGTTCCCTGGGATTTCCTAGCAGCTTTGTTGCACATAATGTAACAACATCTGCTGGCTTTCTGTCCTCCAGCACCTCAACTGTGGCTGTCAATGATGCACAAAAGAAAGTCAATAGAACTGCACATTTCGTAAGCCAGAAACTAAGACAGAAATGTGCTGGCAAAGCTCAGCAGGTCTGCTAGCATGTGTGCAGAGAAATCAGAGTTACTGTGTTACAAAACGGGGTAAACATCTCCTCCCCCCACAACCCCCCAACCCCCGGGCTAATTTAAACTTGCAGCACTGTAAAGATTTAACCCATGCTGTAATCTAATTCGGAAGGCCAAGAACCATCCTAAAAGTCACTATTTAAATTAAAAATTAACAACTTTTTAAAAAATAATCTACGAGAGAATAGTTAACTAATATCTATTTGCAACTTCTTTCTCTGACCTATCTTTTCCTTTCTCTTCTACAATACTGGTACGATAAAACTCCCCAATTAAGCTTGACCAAAGCATTCAAATTTCAGAACCATCCAGCATTTGAATCTTCTCTTTGTATCCTTTTCTGTCTTTTCTTCTCCTGAGAGTTTCTGTTTCACAGGTCAGTGATAAATAAAGGTACATTTCGGAGAGCTATTCTCCGGGCAGTCTGCAGATGTTGGTGGCGTGGCAGTTCTCCCCCAACTGATCCTTTATTTTTTGGCTTTATACCCCAAAGCAACGGGTCATTTCATTCTTTTCAATATTGTCAAAATGCAAAATTGAAACTCGAGTGTAGTTTAGTTTCTTGGGACATAATTTAAACTGATTGATCGAATTTGATTTTATTGTTGTGTCATGGCATCCCAGGTACTGCCAGCTGCTGGACCAAATGTTACATTGTAAATTTTCCAGAACTTACTGAGCTTGTAAATCATTCAACTCTCTTAAAGGTGCATTATACTTTACATGTTCATAACACCTACCCTCTCAAAAATGAACCATCATAATGAAAACACGGTCTCATTTGTTTTTCTATTTTTTAAACACATTACTATAACATACAGGTAACTTAAAATCTAAGTTCACCTTAACTTCTTCCCATATACCTATATTTAACATTGGATAAACATTAAACCTTATCAGTTAAGTATGTGAGAACGCATCTGCGATTACATTCTTACGACACACTGCGTGTACAATTTTTAAATTAAAAGTCTGTAACATCAGACTCCAATGAAATAGTCTTCAAAGCGTTCAAAGAATGTAAGCAGACCGGGATCCACGTGCACAACCGTCTCCAACACGCTGTTTGTGAATACACATTAAAGTGTCGTAAGTTGTGGTTCTGTTCGCCAAGCTGGGAGTTTTTGTTGCAAACATTTCGTCCCCTTTCTAGGTGACATCCTCAGTGCTTGGGAGCCTCCTGTGAAGCGCTTCTGTGATGTTTCCTCCAGCATTTATAGTGGCTTGTCTCTGCCGCTTCCGGTTGTCAGTTGCTGTCCGCTGCAGTGGCCGGTATATTGGGTCCAGGTCGATGTGTTTGTTGATAGAATCTGTGGATGAGTGTCATCGGTCTAGGAATTCCCTGGCTGTTCTCTGTTTGGCTTGCCCTATAATAGTCGAGTTGTCCCAGTCGAATTCATGTTGTTTGTCATAAGGCTAGTACCAAACTCAATAGTTCTTTCTCAATCGTGGAATATTTCCTCTGGGGGATGTCGAGTTTCTTTGAAAAGTGCAATCCCATCTCATCGCCCTGTAGCAGTATAGCTCCAACTCCCATGTCACTAGCGTCGATGGCAACATTGAAAACTTTCAAAACGTTTGGTGTAGCTGAAACTGGTTTGGTGGTCAATATTTCTTTTTAATGGTCGACTGCCTCTTGGCATTGTTCTGTCCACCAAAACTTTGTGTTCTTCTTCAGCAAGTCAGTTAACGGTGCCACTACACTGCTGACCATTGGAACAACTTCCGAATGAATCCACTGACTCTTAAGAAGCAAAGCACCTTTTTCTTCGAGGTTGATCGTGGAAATTCCTCGGAAGCGTTTGTCTTTGCGTTCTATGGGATCAAAGTTCCATGACCGATATTTTGTCCCAAGAACATCACGTCTGCTTTTGCGATTTCAGTTTTGTTTAACTTTACCACCAGTTTTGTTTCTCGTATTCATTCAAAGAGCTCTGCCAACTGTACCAAGTGATCTTTCCAGGACTTACTAAAGACCACTACATCGTCAAAATGGTCTGCACAGTTTATTAACCAGGTCACAACTCTGTTCATGAGTCTTTGGAATGTGTTGGATGTGTTCTTCATTCCAAATGGCATCACTTTCAATTGATAGAGTCCATTTGGCGTTACAATTCAGAAACTGTCTCTGATAAAGTTACTTGCCATTACCTACGCATTATGTCCAACTTGGTGATGTAAGTGACTTGTCCCACTTTCTCGATACAGTCCTCCAATGTCAGTATTAGATATAAGTCTGATGATGTAACAGTATTGACCTTCCAATAATCAAAGCAAAATCATTGAGTCCCATCCAGTTCGGGAAAGAAGATGATTGGCGAGCTCCACTCGCTCTGGGTTGGTTCGATGACGTCCTCCTTGAGAATTGCCTCCACCTCCTTCTGGACCTGTCTGGCTTTGAGAGGATTAAGCCGATAGTGGTGTTATTTCATACGAACAGTATTTCATACGTCAACTTCAGGTACAATGACATTAGCTCTCCCCATATGATACTTACATCTATCCACATATTGCAATAGCAAAGTTTTCAACTGCATACAATGCTTCCGAGACAGATAGTTTACTAACCGATCCTACTGCTCAAGGACCTCAATATTTTTAACATATTTTGAGGCACATCAAAATTCACGATGTGTGGAATTGATTCCTCACTCTGTAGGGCAGTAATTAACACCTGTTTGTCCAATTCTTTCTCTCCTCTACATTTCAGGATGGCACGCTCATTTATAAGCCACATAAAGGGGTCTTCGAATATGGGAATTGGCAACAGTGGTGGTACTTTCATTACTGCCTGTGGCCTACCTATTATTTGGCATGTATGACATATATGACAAAATGTAACCACATCTTTGTGCATTCCAGGTCAATAAAAATGTTTTTGTTCCTTAGCCTGAGTCTTTCGTAACCCTCGGTGACCTCCCACAGGTAGTTCACGTGCTACGCACAACACTTCTTGTCTCTATGCTACGGGCAACACAATCTGGTGCATTTCAGCACATTCTCCTCTGCATTAACCTGCCGTAGTCTCCATTTCCATCTTGGAATTCTATATTTCTGATAATAACCCTCAGGAATATCTCTGCCTCTCTTTCAGAGTACACATCCACGTATATATCTTTTATCATCTTGTCTGTCTTTTGCAAATTGCTTCGCCTTTCAGGACTAAACACCGCTATCTGTTCAGGTTTTCCCTGCTACATTACGTCAAACAAAGTATCAGCTAACTGAACCTTAACTCCTTCATCTTTGTCTTTAGTTTGTGTTTCATGCTGTGACTTATAATAGTGGGATCTGGTTACTGGACAGGATGGGAAAACACTAGGATATTTCTGCTTTAACTCCTCAGTTTCTTGGTCACAACACAACAAGAGGTGTCTTCTTCTACAAAACAAGAGTGTCGCTTCCAACATGGACCCTGCTAAATCATTCCCGAGAATAAACTGGATTCCTAGAAATGACACTCTGTCAGTCACTCCCACGGTTACTTCCCCAGACTTGAGTAGGCACTCCGACCTGATCTTATGTAGAGGAAAGCTAAATTTCTGTCCATCTACCCGACAAATTATGACAGTCTCGGGTAACCGCTCAGAAAGACTGCAAATTTGCTCATGTTTTACTATTAGAAACTGGTTAGATCCTGCATCTCTCAAAATTATAACTTCTTCTCCTCCTGTTGTTTCTGAGTAAACTTTACTCAGAGATGTAAATTCTTTATGGACATCAGGTAAGAACTCCATTCCCAGCCTCTGCCTAGGCTGTGCACTATCGTGGAGCTCCTCGGCTTTTGTTGGGCCTTCCTTTAATACACTTACTAATGCCACTGGCGTAGTTTCTTTTACCACATCTTCTCCCATAGTGCCTTTCTTAACAAATTGCACTGTGACCTTATGTATCCCACCTAATGGCAGTGATACGCCTTTTCCCAGGGCATTTCTAAAACCACCGGCACTGTAACTTTCTGTGTCCCACTCTAATGCAGTGAAAGCACCTAAGGTCTTTCACCTCCTCTACATCCTCTTGGGAATCGTCTTTAACCTGTGCTAAACTCTTATTCTCTTCTGTTTCTTTCATAATGTAGCATCTCCATTTCTCCCAAATTGACAGGACGAAATTTTGGCTGGAAGCTTGTCGTACACAGCAACATGTATTCATCTGCTAATTCTTCTGCCCTATATTTCTGAACTTTCTGTTCCTCCACGTGAATTCTTATCATCTCTGTAAGTGAATTTTTCAAATGCTTCAGCAGAATAATCGCCATTAGAGCCTCATAGGTCAATTCTATCTTTAAAGCAAGCACACATCTGTCAAAAAGCCTGTGTTTAATTATTTCAAATTCAAAATAAGACTGACCTGATTACTTCTTTATGATTCTGTCCTGCTGACTATATGATTCTGGCACCCATTCGTGAGCACTTAAATTACCTTGTTTGACGTCTTGAGAATCTCGTGACCCCTCATCTGACAGCGGAGAAAATATCTCATTCGCCCTGCCTACCAGTTTAATCCGAAATAGCATTATCCATAAACCCTTAGACCACTCCAAATGCCTGGCCAATTCTTCAAATGAGATAAACAAGGCTTCAACATCTTTCTCATTACAATGTTGCAGAGTACTGACATAGTTGCTTACAACACTACCGTCTCTTTTAATCTCCATCTTTTTAATGTGACTTATGCTGACTCAATCGCAACTTCTCAAGTTCAAATTCTCTCTCTTTTTAGTCAGCTAAGACCCTCCCCCCCTCTCTTTTTTTTTCTCGCTCTCTGTCTTCTGTCTTGCTTTCTGTTACTTCTCTCTCTCTTTTTCTCTCCCTTTGTTTATCTTTAAAATGCATTTTCCTCAACTGGAATATAAGTCTTTTTTTCTCACTCTACTGCACTTGTCTGTGTTTCTGGCACACCTTAGTGTTTGAGAAATGGAGATGCAGGTTGCTCTGTGTGTCCAGAACAAGACAGTAATGTGGAGAATAAACCACAGTCAGGCCTTGTTGATTCCCACAGCAAGCCTGGCAACCAGATGGCCTATCCCTGTTCTTACCTCCCTATGTTTAATTGCTTGGAGTTATCCACATCAAAATGTTACAGTCAGTCAGACAGTCCGTAATTAATATGCCCATTTCATAATAAAGGGGCAAATGACCATTTAGATCAGAAGTAAAGACTTGGAATTCTTTTGAGATTTAATGAATATTTGCTGCAACTGCCGGCTGGACCTGGGTGATGGGGCAACAAAACACATCAGCATTGTTGCAAATTTATATGTAAGATATTGAGTAAAAATATTATGTTATCAATTATGTTAGGAAGTGTTCATAATCTATATCTTATTAAAAATGTGTTGAAGGTATTGTGGGAGAATACAAACATTGAATTGTTAGAAAAGGAAGATGTGAAGCGGATATAAGTCATAGAACATAGAACATAGAACATTAGAGTGCAGTACAGGCCCTTCAGCCCTCAATGTTGCATTGACCTGTCGTACCAAACTGAAGCCTTACACTATTCCATGTACGTAAATATGCTAGTCCAATGACGACTTAAATGTATTTAAAGTTGGCGAATCTACTACCGTTGGAGGCAAAGCATTCCATAACCTTACTACTCTCTATGTAAAGAAACTACCTCTGACATCTGTCCTATATGTATCACCCCTCAATTTCTAGCTATGCCCCCTCGTGCTCGCCGTCATCATACTTGGAAAAAGGCTCTCCCTGTCAACCCTATCTAACCCTATGATTATTTTATATGTCTCTATTACGTCAATTTTGAACCTTCTTCTCTCCAATGAAAACAGCCTCATATCCCTCAGACTTTCCTCGTAAGACCAACCTTCCATATCAGGCAACATCCTAGTAAATCGCCTCTGCACTCTTTCCAAAGCTTCCACATCCTTCTTATAATGCGGTGACCAGTACTGTACACAATACTCCAAGTGTGGCCACACCAGAGTTTTGTACAGTTGTCATATAACTTCATGGTTCCGGAACTCGATCCCTCAATTAATAAAAGCTGAAACACTGTATGCCTTCTTAACAATCCTGTCAACCTCGGTGGAAACTTTCAAGCATCTGTGTACCTGGACACTGAGATCTCTCTACTTATCTATACGACCAAGAATCTTACCATTAGTCCATTACTTTGCATTCCGTTTATTCGAAGCAAGGTGATGTACCTCACGCTTGTTCACATTAAACTCCATTTGCCACCTCTCTCCCCAGTTCTGCAGCTTATCTGTGTCTCTCTGTAAGCTACAACGTCCGTCGTCACTATCCACAACTCCACTGACCTTAGTGTCATCTGTAAATTGACTAATCCACCCTTCTACGCCCTCATCCGGGTCGTTTATATAAATGATGAACAGCAGTAGATCCAACACCAACCCTTGCGGTACACTACTTCTAACTGGACTCCAGGATGAACATTTCCCATCAACCACCACCCTCTGTCTTCTTTTCGCAAGCCAATTACTGATCCAAACTGCTATATCTCCCACAATCACAGTCCTCCACATTTTGTGCAATAGCCTACTGTGGGGAACCTTATTGAACGCCTTGATGAAATCCATATACACCACATCAACCTGTTTGCTTTCATTTATCTGTCTGGTCACCTTCTCAAAGATGGTTTGTGAGGCACGACCTACCCTTCACAAAACCGTGCTGACTCGTCCTAATCAAATTATTATTTTCAGATGATTACAAATCAAATATCATATAACTTTTTCCAACTCTTTACCAACAACTGAAGTAAGGCTCACTGGTCTATAATTACCAGGGTTGTATACTCCCCTTCTTGAACAGGGGAACCACATTTGCTATCCTCGAGTTTTCTGCCACTATTCCTGTAGACAATGACGATTTAAAGATCAATACCAAATACTCGGCAATCTCCTCCCTGGCATCCCAGAGCATCTTAGGATAAATCCCATCCGGACCAGGGGATTTATCTATTTTTACACTCTGCAGGATTTCTAATACCTCTTCCTTGTGAACCTCAATCCCACCCAGTCTAGTAGCCTGTATCTCAGTAATCTCCTCGGCAACATTGTCGTTTTCTAGAGTGAATTCTGTCGACAAATATTCATTTAGTGCTTCCCCTATCTCCTCTGACTCCACGCACAACTTCCCACTACTATCCTTGATTGGCCCTCATCTTACTCTTGTCATTCTTTTATTCCTTAAATACCTATAGAAAGCCTAAGGGTTTACCCTGATCCTGTCTGCCAACAACTTCTCATGCCTCCTCCTGGCTCTTCTGAGCTCTCTCTTTAGATCTTTCCTGGCTACCTTGTAACCCTCAAGCACCCTAACTGAGCCTTCACATCTCATCCTAACATAAGCCTTCTTCTTCCTCTTGGCCAGAGATTCCACTTCCTTCATAAACCATGGAACCCACGCACTACAGCTTGTTTCATGCCTGACAGATACATACTTATCTCGGACACTCAGGAGCTTTTCCTTGAATAAGCTGCACTTTACCAATGTGCCCATCCCCGGCAGTTTTCTTCCCTGTCCTATGATTCTTAAATCTTGCCTAATCGTATCGTAATTGCCTTTCTCCCAGATGTAACTCTTACCCAGTGGTATCGTTCTATCCGTTTCTATCACTAAAGTAAACATAACAGAATTGTGGCTGCTATCACCAAAATGCTCACCTACTTCCTTTTCTAACACCTGGCCAGGCTCATTACCCAGTACCAAATTTAATGTGGCTTCGCCCCTTGTAGACATGTCTACATACAGTGGCAAGAAGCCCTCCTGCACACACTGGACAAAAACTGACCCATCTCTATGACTCGTACTATAATCTTCCCAGTCAATATTTGGAAAGTTGAAATCTCCCATGACAACTACCCTGTCTCTCTCATTCCTATCGAGAATCATCTTTACTATCCGGTCCTCTACATCTCTGGAACTATTCGGAGGCCTGTAGAAAACTCCCAACAGGATGACATCTCCTTTCCTGTTTCTAATCTCAGCCATTCTACCTCAGTTGATGAGTCCCCAAACATCCTTTTTGCAACTGTAATTCTGTCCTTGACTAACAATGCCACACCTCCCCTCTCTTACCATCTTCTTTGTTCTTACTGAAACATATAAATCCTGGAATGTGCAACAACCGCTCCTGTCTCTGCTCTAACCATGTCTCCGAAGTGACCACAACATCGAAGTCCCATGCTGCAAGTTCACCCACTTTATTCCGGATGCTCCTGGCGTTTAAGTAGACACACTTCAAACCAACTTCTTGCTTACTGGTGCCATCTTGCGTCCCTGAAACCTGATTACGGACCTCCCTACTCTCAACCTTTTCTATCCTCGAACTACAATTTTGGTTCCCATCCACCTACTGGATTAGTTTAAACCCACCCGAATAGCCTTAGCGAAATCCGCCCCCCCCCCCCCCCCCGCCCAGGATATTGCTCCCCCTCTGGTTCAGATGAAGACCATCCTGCTTGTAGAGGTCCCACGTGCCCGAGAAAGAGCCTCAATTATCCAAGAATCCAAAACCGTCCCTCCCGCACCATTCCTGTAGCCATGTGTTCAATTCCTCTCTCTCCTTTTTCTCCACCTCCCTAGCACGTTGCAGGGAACAAACCAGAGATAACAATTCTGTTCATCCTCGCACTAAGCTTCCATCCTAGCTCCCTGAATTTCTGCCTTAAATCCCCATCACGCTTCCTACCTATGTCATTGGTGCCTATGTGGACCACGACTTGGGGCTGCTCCCCCTCCCCTTTATGGATCCCAAAAACACAATCAGAGACAGCACGAACCCTGTCACCTGAGAGGAAACACACCAACCGTGAGTCTCTCTCGTCCCCACAGAACTACTTATCGGTCCCCCTAACTATGGAGTCCCCAATGACTACTGCTCTGCTCTCCTTACCCCTTCCCTTCTGAGCAGCAGGGACAGACTCTGTGCCAGAGCCCTGTGCCCCACTGCTTTCCCCTGGTATGTCTTTCGCCCCTCAACAATATCCAAAATGGTATACTTATTGTTGAGGTGAATGGCCACAGGGGATCCCTGCACTACCTGCCGGTTCCCTTTCCATCCCCTGGCAGTAACCTTTTTGACTTTTTCTTGTACCTGAGGAGAGACTACTTCCCTGTAACTCCTCTCAATAACTCCATCTGCCTCCTTTTTGATCCAAAGTTCATGCAGCTCCAGCTCCAGTTCACTAACGTGGTTTTCGAGGAGCTGGAGTTGGGTGCACTTCCCACAGATGTAGTCAGCAGGGACACTAGCAGTGACCCTTACTTCCCACATTCTGCAGGAATAACATTCAACTGCACTAACCTCCATTTCCACTATTCTCAATTCCCAAAGAGACTGTTGAAAAATAAGGAATAAAAAATAAACTCGCTACTTTAGCAATCTGGCGCACAGAAGTTTTGTTTTGGTTAGAGGAGGAGGATGGGTGGGAGACACTACCCGAGTAGTGTTTCGGGGAATGCAACCACACAAATATATGACTTCCCAGAAGACTCCACTAATGGAGGTCCAACTCCCAAGGTAAGTCCCTTTTAAGTCTTTATTTAGGTCTTGGCATGTGAAGGAACGGGCAAATATTGGTCTTTGGATCATATTAGGAAAATGTGCCTGTGTTTGATCACAATGACGAGTTGACTGGAAAAACAGTGTATTATTTCAATGAATTTAGTTCAATGACTTATTTCCTTATTATAGAGCCTTCGAGGAAGGGGAGGAGCTACTCTTTGTTTTCCTTGTCTAGACCCCTCATGTTGTTAAACACCTCCATCAGGAGCACCTCCCAGCCTTCTTTGCTTAAAAGTAAAATCAAGTAAATCCAGCCTCTCTTCGGTTTGAGGACACTCTTGTCTTTTTTAATTCTGAAAGGTATCAGTGTTAAATTTCATTAGCGATTGATCTGTCCACCTGAACAACCAGGTTATATCATCCTGTACCCTCACACGTTCCTCCTAACTGTGAACCACCAGTTCATCTGTCTGTCATCCAAAAAATTATTTATCATTCCCTCCAAACTCCATATCTCCCATTCTAAACATCGTTGTTTATGAAGTTCGCAACGAAGCGTTGATTTTCTCCTGTTCTTCAGATGTTATTCACAGGGAAAGCATTGAGAATTCCATTCACGTGTTTTTCTTATTTTGGTGAATTTACAGTGTGATGCAGTTGAGTTCTTTTTTTATAAGGGAGTCACAAATTTTGTTTTGGACATGGAGCTGAAGTCTACTTTTATACAATGCTCCTCTGTATGATTTATTAATTAAGCTCGCACGCAATTAGTATTGGATTAGGTTTAGATGGCTTTCACTGCAACATTTGTGTTCCCCGTGGACTTGGATAATATTCTTTGTGTCATTCCATGCAGTAGTCAGAGCTGAAGGAAGTTTCTGTCTCTACGATAGAGACAGATTCATAATTTTGTTTGAAAGAGTTGGAGTGATGAGGATAAAGATTCAACGAAATTCTATATATATAGACTTACAGCAGGAGATCAAACCTATCGAAAAGATGTTGTGAAACTTGAAAGGTTTCAGAAAAGATTTCCAAGAATGTTGCCAGGGTTGGAGGATCTGAGCTACAGGGAGAGGCTGAACAGGCTGGGCCTGTTTTCCCTGGAGCGTCGAAGGCTGAGGGGTGACCTTGTAGAGGTTTACAAAATTATGAGAGGCATGGATAGGATAAATAGGCAAATTCTTTTCCCTGGGGTCTGGGAGTCCAGAACTAGAGGCCATAGGTTTAGGGTGAGAGGGGAAAGATATAAAAGAGACCTCAGGGGCAACATTTTCACGCAGAGGGTGGTACGTGTATGGAATGAACTGCCAGAGGAAGTGGCGGATGCTGGTACAATTGCAACATTTAAGAGGCATTTGGATGGGTATATGAACAGGAAGGGTTTGAAGGGATATGGGCCGGGTGCGGGCAGTGGGAGTAGATTGGGTTGGGATATCTGGTCGGCATGGATAGGATGGACTGAAGGGTCTGTTTCCATGCTGTACATCTCTATGACTCTATGACTCTATATCGTCAAGTCCACCTTGAACTGGAAACAAGTAATTAAATCATCTGCCCACTTTTCTGCATATTGTAAAAACATTTTCAAAAATGTTCTTAGAGCATCGTGGGTCTTCTAGTTGTTCCTTGGAATGGAGGCAATTAAATATTTAATATAGTCTTTTTGCAGTTGTTATTATAATTTATTAATTTGACATAATTATTTCTATTTTGTTTTATTAACATTCAAAACAAACAAACCAGCAAAAAAACTCACGATTTACTTTCAAACGAACTTATTTTAAAAAGTTTTCTAGGGGTGGTTTACAAAAAAACGAAAAGTCTATTTTTGTTTGAAAATGTTTCTTTTATTACACTGCAGAAGTTTTATTTTTTATCGTAAAATTAATTAATTAAAATAAGGAGGTGTACCTTCCTTCTGGAGAATCCTACACATTTTCAGCTCTGGAGAAGACTATTTTCTTTTCCGACTTTATTGAAGAGGAATATTTTTATTAATTTAATTAGCTAAATCGTTGATTTTGTTTAATTTTTCTACGTTTGATTCTTATATGTATATATTTTTTTCAATTTTAACATTATTGCCTGTAGGTAATGAAAGGTAACAAAAGGTGTCGTGAAAACTTCTGCTTTTAGGCATAATATTATTAAGGTCACATATAAGGCACAGAGAGGATGGCTGGAAGATTTAGAAAAAATATTATCCAGCCTATCAGTCATATAGATGTGTGGCTCTCAGGAAAGATAAGAAAATAGTTCAAAATTCTCTGGTGGCTATTCCTCTATCAATATGATTTTCAGCTATTTGAACAGATGAAGGGGATTGTCTCTCTGAAGAAAATGGAAGAGCAATCAATTACTGGACACTTGGAATAATTCTTATGTTCAGCAGCGATTGAGAATATTTGGTAGAATTTTTGCTTCAGTGGACTTTTCTATCAGGGGCATTAACAGAAGATTCTGTGGCAGCAATCGGTAATTCAGGTGGATTTGTTGATTCCCCCTGTGTTAAGATTAAGAACGTCTAGAAACATTTCAAGCGCATTGTTAAAGGTGAGATTGAGTAGAGAAACATTATTGTAGATATTGGCAGGAATGATAGTTTTAGGGAAAGATTAAAGCAGTACAGAGTGAACCTAAGAGGTGATGTAGAGTATTAAAAATAAAACCTTTAAAACAATACTTTCTAGTTTACTCCCAATGCCAAACCCAACTGGGAAGGAACAAAAGGTTAGTGGAGAAGAAACAACGGCTGAAGAGCTACTTTGTTGTTGAGGGGTTTTGGTTTTTGGGAAAGTGGAATCTATTTTAGAATAGAAATGACCTGTTCAGAAAGGATTGGTCTAATCTAAACTGGAAAGCAGCCAATATGTTTGCAGGGAGATTTGCATCTTCTATGTAGGGAGACTTTATGTTGATAGAGTTGACTAGGGGGATATTCCAAGTAGAATTATAAATGGTAGGATGGATGGAGAAGTTTATGAATGAGAAGAGAGCACCTCAATAAGAAACTGAAAACGAGAGAGTCAAAAGTATATCGTAATTCTGAAGCATGAAATTGTATTTATTTCAATGTGAGAGGTCTTGCAGGGAGGCTAATGAACTCAGGTAATGTTCTTACAGAAAATTGGTTAAGAGATGTTCCATTTGGAAATATAGTGCTGGGAAAGCATAGCAGGTCAGGCAGCATGTGAGAAGCAGAACAATCAACGTTTTGGGCAAAAGCCCTTGATCAGGAATGGGCTGATGAAGGGCTTTTGCTTGAAATGTCGATTTCCCTGCTCCTTGGATGCTACCTGACCTGCTGCCCTTTTCCAGCACCACACTCTCGACCCTAACTTCCAGCATCTGCAGTCCTCATTTTCGCCTGAGAGATGTTCAAGATTCAATGTTCCAGCTGTTAAGTGTCATAGAAAGGATGGAAACAAACATGCAGAGGGCAGGAAGGGGGCAGTCTGCCATTTTTGATTAAGGAATAAATTATTGCTGGAACTGGGGAAGATATTTCTGAAAAATTATCCAGTTAAAATATGCAGGTAGTTTTAAAAATAAGAAAATAAAGTTCACTTTGAACAGATAGCACTAAATGCACTTTTGTGAAAAACCGTCCAGTGAAAATATATTGGTCGAAATTAAAAATAAGAAAGGGAAGAACATGTTGATTGTATTGTACCATATGCTCTCCATCAGTTAGAAAGAAATTGAGAAACAAACATGTAGGGAGATCTCGGATATATGTAAGCTTAATAAGGTTGTAATAATGGGGGATTTTAACTTTCTTAAAATTGATTGGGGCTACCAGAGCGTTAAAGGGTTGGATGGTGAAGAATTTGTCAAATATGTTCACGAAAATTTTCTTCATCAATATCCGGATGATTCTAACAGAGAAGGAGCAAAACTAGGCCTTTTTTGTGCATTAGGCAGGGCAAGTGACTGAAGTAAACGTGAGGGAAAGTTTTGGGCATTGCCATCATAATTCTAGTAGTTTCATAATGGTTATGGAAAATAATAAGCCTTTACTTAATGTTTTTTTTAATTGGAGTACCTTAAATTTTAATGGCATGGAACAAAGACTTATCAAGCTTGATTGGAGTAGACTCTCAGCAGGTAAAACGATGTCTGACAAGTGGGAGGCATTCAACAGAGTGACGTCGGGGGTTGAGAGGCATTATGTTCCTGTTAAAGTGAAGGGAAGATTAAGGAACAATGGACTACTACAGTTATTGTAAGTTATTCAAAGAAAAAACTTACTTTAGATATAGACAACTTTATTCAGTTTAATCTCTTAGTCAATAAAAAGAGTGTGGAGCATTATTTCGAGAGAAATCAGGAAAGCAAGAGGTGATATGAGATAGTATGGGCAGATAAGGTTAAAGATAATCCAAAAATATTGTGCAACTACATTAACAACAAGAGGGTAACCATAGAGAGCGTTAGACCTCTCAAAGAAAATGAAGGATATCGATGTTTTGAACCCAGCAGATGGGGAATAAAATCATCCCATTCCTGGTGCAACAAACAGCAAAAAACACACACTATTGCCTGCACCTCACATTCATCCAGCTTGAACTCTATCTGCTATCTGTCAGTCTATTGACCCATTTCATCAAGATCCTTTTGTATTCTTGGAAAACATTCTGCACTGTCCACTGTGCCACCAGTTTTGGTGTCATCCACAAACTTACGAACCACGTCTTCCATATTCTCACGCAAATCATTTACATAAATGACAAACAAAGAAAACTCAGAACCAACCTCTGTGGAACACTGCTGAGCACAAGCCTTCAGTTCAAAAAACAACCTGTCGCCATTACTCTGTTTCCTGATATTGCACCAATTGAAAGTGCTGGAGAGAAGTCCCACAGTTCAGGCAGTATCAGAGCAGAGAAAAATGGAATTAACTTTTTTTGAGTCCAACATAACTTGTTCAATAAAGGTTCATATAAGACTTGCTATGTTAACTCTGCTTCTCTTCCCAGATCCTGTGTCATCTGTTGCATTTCTCCTTTATTTTGTATTTGCATATCCGATTTCCAGTATCTCTAATATTTTGCTTTTTCTTGATTGATCTGGATGTTGGTTATATTTGGACAATATGCTCCATTCCTGTTCCTATCACTTGTGCCATTGACACATGTATTACACTGGAGCCTGTTTCTTCTTTAAGTTCTGAAAATAAATGCGCAGATCTCACCAAAGTAATCTTGATTAAAAAGGTCTTTTAGAGACAGCTACACTTGATGAAAAGTAGGAAAAGTTTATTAATCATGATATCGTTTGTGTGTTTTATGACTATACTTATCTCCTCAGTCTCTGAACATTTTCAATATGTTTTTCTGAATAATTACAACAAAGGTGGTTGTCATGCGGCTCTTCATCTCTGTACGAGCTCAGTATGAGCTGTGTCTTTAACTTACTCTGCTGTAACTCACTGTAACCCAACACATTTTGTAATCTGTGTCTGTTTTTATTCCTGCATATTCCGTCCCGATATAAACAATCTTTACAACTTGTATAACCTGTGATTAATCAGTCTATATACACGAATAATGATGTACATCACATTTAAAAGTGTCCTATTCCATTCCCATTGTCCTTAAGCATTCCATGTACCAAAGGTCATCTGTTATCTTGCTCTGCACTGCACTTCATTCCATTTATCAGAAACAATGATGTTTGAATACTAGTGACTGGGAGACATTACTGCAATCCCCTCAGATCTCCTCAGCTACTGGCCGCAGCCCTTTTCTGTCTCATAGCCATTATCATAATCATTCCATCCCTTACTCATTAATTCATGACTTTTAATAAACAAGCTTATAGTACATTGTTATTGACCAGGCCCGACCACTCAAAATATTCTTAAGCACGTAGCCCAGTCGGTAATGTTGCCATTGTTGAAGTTAAGTGTATAGTGGATGTTCCCAGAGTGAATTAGTTGGTCCGACTGCCGACGTTTAAACAAACAACATGTATTTGTAAAAAAAAGGAATGAAACACAACGAACTGAAAACACCGTACCTGAATAATTCATCCTATCGAAAACTGAAAGGTTACCTCGAACTAAGGAGGCTGATCCAAATTACTTGCAACAATCCCAATAAACAAACCCACGAGCACAAAGAGTAAATATTGCACAAAAAGCTTATAGTTTACGAAGTCAGAGGACTGAAGGAGGGGGAGAACATCCAATTTCAACAGTGAACCTGACTCAACTAACCCTCGAACTGAACTGACCTGTGCAGCTGGAGAGCTGTCCACATACCTTTGATTACACCAGTTTTTTTTAAAGGCTTGACAGCCTCATGCCCGAGGCATTAACTGTTAGGTAAAAAAAACAAAGGACCCCAATGAAGCGTTTAAAGTTGAGACATGTTGGAACATTGGGTCGTTTAGAACTTCTCTGAAAAAAATCAAGGACAACATAACCTAGTAAAGGTACCACCTGTGTGACAACTCCCCCAGTATATAACTGAATCTTCAATATCCAAGATGGCTTCAGTTTTCAAAACTTCCAAAAATGATAGTTCGTACTCTACAATGAGCATGTACATTCGTTTACTATAAACATGCAAACATGCACAACTACATCCAGATTCAGTGTGTGGTACTTCCATCATTGAGTGCCTCCATTTGTCATTCAAGTCTCAACAATGCATTGGCAATCATGTTTTCAAGACCTGCCACGTGCACATTTTTCAAATTGAATGGCTGTAGCAACAGGCTCCAGCTAAACAGTCTCGCATTTTTGTCCTAACATCTCTCAAAAAGACTTCATTGAGTTATGATTAATGTAAATGGTTGTCTCCAATACGCTGCTGTTAATATAAGCACTGAAATGTTGTCGTACCAACACAAAGCTCAAAGTCTCTTTTTCAATTATTGAGTATTTCTACTAATGGACATTCAACTTCTTGGAGGAAAACCCAGTAGGTCTCTGTCTTCTCGTCATCTTCCTGCAAGTGTCCAACACCGAAATCGACATCATTTGCATTGAATGGTTTTGCACAATCAAGTGTGTCTGATCGTGGGTAGTGGTTAACAGATATTTCAAATGCCTCAAATGCCTTCTGACAGTCCTCTGTCCACTGAAACTTCTTGCCTTTCTTTAACAATTCAGTGGGTGGAGCAGTCACACTGCGAAAATGAGGCACAACCATTCGATAAAATCGACTTAATCCCAAGAACTGCTCCTTTTGTCAACAGGATGTGAAATTCCCCAATTACCGTCACTTTTAAATCTCATGGCACCATTTATCTATGTCCAGTAGCATGACCAAGGAAGGTGACTTTTGCTTTGGCAAATTCACTTTTCGCTCGGTTTACCACCAAGCCTGTCTTCCGAAGTCGATCAAACAAGTCTGATAGATGCTGTCGTGTTCCTTCCATGAGTCACTAAAAATCACAAGATCATCAATGTAAACCACAGGGTGGATAATCCGGCAACTTATTGGTTAGTCCCTGAAATGGGGCCGGCACATTTTTCATACCAAATGTAAACTGCGTGTCCCACATTTTCAACTCAGTCTTCCACTGAACTGTGGAACTGGGTATACATCAACCTTTTTAACTACATTGACATTACTATAGTCCACACATAATCATTGGGTACCATTTGTCTTTGGCACCATGACTATTGGTGATTTCCAGTCACTGTAACACATGTTGATTATTTTATCTTAGAGCATGCATTCAATCTCCTCCTCTCCCTTAATGTCCAAAAAAAAAATTCAAATGGATCAAATTTGCCCTGTTAATTTGGTGCTTCCCTGATCACAAAAAGCGAAAATGGAAATCCCTTACCCTAATCATTTGGATAATTTTTGGAATCTTGGTTCATTTAGTACCTCTTTATAAAAATAAAGACAACATAAACTTGTAAAAGGACTGGTTTTGTGACAACATGCCACATATGGCTTTGGACTGAATTCAAGAAATGTAAATCTTCCTGCTTTGAAGCCAATAAAGTGGATTCGAGTGTTTGTGAGTTTACATAAAACAAAGCTGAATCACATTATGTGTTGAAGGTTCAACATTGTTTTATTAAGCAATGGGGAGAATGTCCAGACAGATCCACCCTTCTTGTGTATGGTCAGGGCAAATATTCCCACTGAGAATCTATTGGCTGGTGTCTGGTCTAGTTGAGGAGAGATCAGCACTTTAACTACATCTAGATTGCGTATTTTGTGGGTGGCTATGTTGCGGGGGCGGTGTTCAGGTGGTTAGAGCATTGCAAACGGACAACACAGCAGAAATATCTAGCCTGTGATAATGAAACATCCATCATTCTCCCTCATAACTAACTTTATGAGAGCAATTGGTGATGGGAGATGTGATCAATAGTCAGTGATGTCAACATTCAATCAAGTCCCGTTGTTATTTGTACCATACTGAAAGGGGTTAACTGGATCTGTTTGTTCAGTGACTGTGATTGATGTCAGTCTCCATGGATCCTAATGATGTCGCTGGATGGTTTCCCTCTTCTATTAGTAAGGAGCTTCTTGCAATGACTTATCCCATTGTAGCAGCAGATGCATCACCTGCAACACTAACAGGAATCAGCAGTTGCAGAGACGGGGAGAGGAGAGGTCAAAATCTGACAGTAGACTGGAATGTTCTAACAAAGGATCAGAATCTGACAGTAGACTGGAATGTTCTAACAAAGGATCAGAATCTGACAGTAGACTGGAATGTTCTAACAAAGGATCAGAATCTGACAGTAGACTGGAATGTTCTAACAAAGGATCAGAATCTGAGAGGAGACTGGAATGCTGCACCAATGGCTCAGAATCTGCGAACCCAAGGATGGAATACTGTAACAATGGACAGGAGTTTATCCTGGGGTCTTTACTATGTTTCCAGGTATTGGAACAGATTACCACTTCGGATATACGGTGTACTGATGATTATTCAGGTTGCTTACTATCCCATGCTTGCTCTTGTTGGTGTTCCTGGTAAGTCTCCCCATCTCTATCTATTTATTAATCCCATAATCCATGGTGAATTTCAGTGCTATTTCTGTTGACTATATTTGGCAACGTTGGAAACTACTGTCTTCAGTTTCAAATGCAAATCTATTCATTACCACAAATTTCAAAACCGCCCACAACCCCGCCCTCACACACATCTGAGGACAAGACTGTTCACAATCCGGAAGTATCTATTTGCCTTCACATTCTCTCCATCAACAAACAGACCAACTACCAGCTCCATGGTATCCCCATTCCACAGCTTGACGTTTGTTCAGTTGCTAAATAACCATTATACATGCCTTGGAAAATTGCAGACTTCATGGTTCCAGCTCTCTTCTAATCACTCTTTCCATTACAATGTTTCCATCATGCCCTTGTTCTTGTCTCTAAAGTAAATTCATGTCAGGGACACTGTGTCAGAATAGTAATGTCGCTGGCCACATCATTCAGTGGTCCAGGTTATACATTAAAGAAATTGTATCAAATCCTATCTCAGATGATGAGAGAACTTAAACCCAAATGACAGGAACTGGAAATAAACGTGAATTTCACTAATATAACCCCACTAGCATTTTGTCGATAAGTTTATCTATTTCACTGATGTCCTTTGGTAAAGAGATCTAACATTATTACCTGGTCTGGATAAAGACGACATCAGGTCCACAACAATGTGCTTGACTCTATACTGCCTTAAGGAATGGCCTCACAGTAAAGGGCATTTAGTGATGTCAACAAACGGTGCCCTTAACAGCGATGCAGACATCGTATGTAATGACAACACTAAAGATTGTGAAAAAAAGAATGATGCGAGAGATCAGGAGAATGAGGTAGTGCCAGAGAAACTGAGCAGATTTAGCAGCCTCGGATCGAGAGAAACATAGAGTTGACATTTCGAATCTAATGACCATCCATCAGAACTGCACACAACTGGTAAATAGTGTGAATGATGATGGTGACAGGGATGTCTGTTGTAAATGGGAGAAGGTGGGAATTGAACAGATAGAGAAAGAAAGAGATAGAGCGAAAGAAGCACATTGAGGAATTGTTTTGACCAGCTGGAGTGGAAATAAAAATCAAGATTAATCTTATTTTTTTTTCCCTGTTGCCATATTAACTAAATCCTGTCCACATATGGTATACATCAAAGTCACGGTTTGAATTGAGTTATGACCCGTTGTATCCCTTTCCTGAGAGTAATCATCTTTTTTAAAATTCATTAATGGGACGTTGGACAACATGTAATTCCCTTTCCACGTTGTCCTTGAGAAGCTGTTGGTGAGCTGCCTTCCTGACCACTGCAGTCTGTGGGCTGTCAGCATTCAATTCTAGTTCCGTCTGGTTTAATTGCTTTGTGACTTTATAGTGAGTGATATAATTGAGTGGTTCGGGCTTGGACATTTCAAACGGCAGCCGAGAGTTAACAATATTGCTATGGGTCTAGAGTCACATGTAAGCCCAATCTGGTGAAGATGATCAATCTCATTCCTTGATGGGCATCAGTGTGCCAGGTAGGATTTTCTGACAATCCCTTCATTGTTTCTTAATTCGTGATATTTTATTGAACTCAAATTCCAATATTTGCTGCGATGGGAATTGAATCTGTGCTCTGCGTCATTACCTGGGTCGCTGCATTAATAATCTGGAGATAATACAGCTAGACCATCGCCTCCTCAGCATCTCCAAACATCTCCAATGGCAATAATGATGATGCTGTTGGCGTGGTTGTGCTGGACGTATAGCGTTTTACAAGGCGAAGTAATGATTTAGCAAAACATACCATCCTTCTCATGTTGTATTTATGAGAAGGGGAGATGATGGGAAGTGCTCTTGGTGAAAAGGAGCTGAATGCCCTTGGTCATGAGACACTGACGGAATTCAGACAGAGAAACAAGTAATCAGCACAGTAAATTGTATAATGTCCTTCATTGAAAAATGATTCAAATATAGGCGTGAAGACACCTCCCTGCAGTTGGAGAGAGATATTGAGACAGCACGTGGGGCACTGTGAACAGATTTTCTCTCCATTATAAGGAATAATCTCCTTGCCATAGCGAGATAGTGTAAAGGAGTTTGCCCAGACTAATCCCTGCAGTGATGGTACCACGAGGAGAGTGTGAAGGAAATGAGTGTTTAATCTGTAATGCTGCAAAAGATTAAAAAGTGATTGCAATAAAACTTGAGCATTTTGAACCAGGACTCATTATTCCCATAACAAAACAATGACAGCTGAAATATCATGTGTTTTCCTGCAGTATATGTTTTCATATGTGTACAGATGCGTTGATAGGAAAAGTTGAGCAGGATATGGGTCAAGTGCAGGGAAATTGAGTTAATGTTAGTGGACATTTTGGTTGGCATAGTCCAATTTGGGCTAAAGGGCCTGACTCCCTGCTGTACAACTCCATGACTCTCTGATCATTTATACTATCTTTGGTTGTGAGAGAGCTAAAGATTCTGAATGAACTTTCACCATCTCAACGTACAGTTGGAGTGAGACTCTGCACTAAGCATCATGTTGTTCACAAACATGTCAGCAGCTACACTCTTATAGAGTTGGCCATTCCCAAAAGTTTCTGATCTCCATGCAGAAGACGAGTTTGTCTTCTCAGAGATGGCAGTTGCCTCCGTGCGACTTGGGACAAGCCATCCAATGTTCTCCTCTCCATCAGCAAACCATATTAATGTAACAAATGTGTAGCAATAGCAATGGAGCCAGGAGGAACAACTTGGGCCAGTCTGTCTGTGCAGTCTCTGCTTCATTGTTGTGTCGTGTTGCAGCATCAATGACATTCTCCTATTTCAGTGTAACAGTTTGGAGGGGCTGAATGGTCTCTTATTTTCGTGTGTCAATCACTTGAGGGGTTTCATGTCCTGCTGTTCATCCCAGGGAAGAGGTTCATTATTGGACGACTCATGGTAGCTGCTACCCAGCTTGTTGTGCAGACTAGACTCCTTATCATCTCGTGTACTAATAGACAAACAGGCGGCTGGAAGCACACAACATGCCAGGAAGCATCAGGAGGTGGAGTAGTCAATATTTCATTAGGATTGGGGGTGGGGTATGGGAGCTGCAGATAAAAACAGAAGGCAACGGTCGGGGTGGGGAGAGTAGGGAAAGGGGAATTGAAATGGTTGATGAATAGGAGCTCACGTCGGCCCCTTTGGGCCCGACTGTGTTGGTTGGTAAAATGTGCCCTTAGTTTATTTTTGGTCTCCCCAGTGTAGAGAAGACCACATCGGAAGGACCTGATGCAGTGCACTAGGTTGGAAGGGAGGCAGGTGAATCTCTGTTTCACCTGGAAGGACTGTTTTAGGGCGCTGGATGGAGGTGAGAGAGATTGTGTGCCAGCAGGTGATGCATCTTTTCCGTTTACAGGGGCAGTTGTCAGTGGGAATTGCAGGGTTTGGTGGGGAGTATGGCATGCATCATAGATTAGCGAAGAGAATGGTCCTGATGGAAAATGTGCCAGGTCTTGGGATCCAACCTAGTTTACTGTATCTGGTGCTCCCGATGTGGTCTTCTCTATATCAGCGATCCCAAGTGTAAACAAAGGGGATGTTTTGCTAAGCATCTCAGCTGGGCCCATAAGGGCTGTGCTGACCTCCCAGTCACTGCCTATTTCACTTTCCCCTCCCACGCCCTTTCCAACGTGGCCATCCTTGCCTTCCTCCATTGCCGGTGAAATAAACTGCAAATTGGAGGAACAACATTTCATCTTCTGCCTGGGCAGCCTACAACCCGGGTGACTCAACATTGAGTTCTGCAATTTCAGATAACCTCCCCTCCAATCCCCCAAATACTTTCCCAGCCCCTCCTCCTCCCTTCCATTCCTCTGATCCTCCCTTCTTCCATCTCCCAACTGGATTCATTCCTCCCATTGACCAACCCGGTCATAACCTCTACTTTTGTTCACCGATCCACACCTCACCATCCTGTCTCCAACTCCCCCACCCCTCCTCTTTAAATGTTGATCCCCTTAACACCCCCCCCCCCACACACACACACACACACACACAGACAGAGTCCTGAAGAAGGCTTTTACTCAAGTTGTTGACTTCTCACCTCCTGATGCCGTCTCTCTTGTTGTGTTGTTCCGGCGTCCTGACTGAGTACTTTGAATTCCAACATTTGCAGATTTTTTTAAAAAAAATCTCTTCTTGAATAAGAAATATCTTATCGAATAGTTTCGATGGGCTGAATGGCTTTCGCACATTCCAATGAACCCAGCTTGAGATGCTGAATGAGCTCCTCTTTCTATACTGTGGAAATGTTCAGGGTGCAGCAGTGCTGACACACGAATGTTACCTGCATGATCACAGCATGAGCTTGAATATTGTTCAGGTTCTGATGCTTTATGTGATCTTCACCGAACATCTTCACTTCTGATCGAATGACGGAAGGAAAGACATTGATGAAGCAGCTGAAGTTATTTGTGCTGAGGAAGCTACCCTGAGGATCAACCACAGAGATATCCAGGCACTGAGAGAAGTGATATCCACCAGCCACATTATGTTCTGAATGACCCAACCAGTGGGGAGTTTTAAACTGATTCCTATTAAGTTCAATCTTGTTCCGACCCTTTGAAACCTTGCTCATTCAAATCAGTCACTCTGACGCTGTATTCACATCTTTTGTTCATTTCAATAGGCCAAGGTATATGTATAGGGCGTCTTTCCTTCTCTCAGAGGACAGTGATTGTTGGGGCATCTCTATCCCAGACAGTTGCATCCCTGAAATGATTGGGAAGGGGTGAGGAGGATGTCAATTGATTTTGAGAGAGTTGAGGGCTACAAAGATTATGGCATAAAAGAGAAATTGCTGCCAAGACCAGATAAGCCCTGACCTGACTGAAGGGAAGGGCAGATTTGAGGAGCTAAATAGCCTCGTGTCATTCCAGAATTCCCCAGAGCCCAGGCAGTTTGCGGTCTCTTCCATTTCCTGTGTTACTGACCTGAAGTAGCTGAATAGACTGATCCTGTCGCTGCGTAACAGGATACTGGTGCTGCAGGAGAAAATCTCGGTACAATTGTATAGGTTCGATGGGCTGATTGGCCTCCTCCTGTAACTGTAGATCAGGCTCCCGGGGTTGAAAAGCCTTATGTTGTCCTGGTGTAACTGAAATGCATATTGACTAAATCTACCACCTTAGCAGAACATGAGCACTGCAGATGCTGGAGATTAGAGTTGACAAGTGTGGTACTGGAAAAGCATGGCCGATTCGGCAATGCCCGAGGAACAGTATAATCGATGTTTCGGACATTCCTGATGAAAGGCTTATACCTGAAATATCGATTCTCTTGTTCCTGCCTGACCTGCTGTGCTTTTTCTAGATCTACACTTTTTGACGTCTGCCACCCCGAACTAACAACCTTCCTGGTCACATCATCAAATAATTTTAAGAATTTTTTCAAGAACATAGCCATTCTGAATATTCCTAATCAAACCCTGTATTTCCAAATTAATGTACATTTTATCTTTCAGAATTTTCTCAAGTAACGTACCGATCCCAGATGTTAAACTTACTGCTCCATAGTTTCAAGGCTCTTTTTTCAGTCCATCTTAAATAAGGGCACAATATCTGATAGCCTCCAGCCTTCCAGGATCTCAACTCTGGTTAATGATGATCCAAACTATCAGTTAGGTCCCCCGCAAATGCTTTTCTAGCTCCTTACAGTGTTCTTGGATATATCTAGTAAGGAACGTGAGATTTATCCAACCTCAAGCATTCTAGTATGTCCAGTACCTCCTATACTGTGATATGCACTGTCCTTAAGAAATCACCACGAACTTCGCCAAGTTCCTAAGTATTCTTGTCTTTCTCCATGTTAAACACAGAGGAGAAGTATCCGTTGATGATCTCGCCCATCTCTAATGGTCCCACACATACATGTCACTTTGGTCTTTGAGGGGTCCTATTTTCTCACTAGTTATTGTTTTTCATTTAATATACTGAAGCTACCTTTTCGGATTCATCTTAATTTCTCAGCACCCTTTCATGCCCCTTTTTCGGCCTACTGACTTCCTTCTTCACTAAATTCCTGTATACCAGCTGCCTGTAACGGAGCTGCTTTTCTTTTCTGGTCAAAGCCTAAATATCGCTTGTCATCCAGGGTTCCCCATTCCTGCAAACTTTCCTTTCACCCCCACAGTAATAAATAGACCTTGACCTCTAGTATCTCACGTTCAAAGAACTCCCTTCGCCAACACCGAACTATTCCAACAAACCACTGCAAACTCCTACCTAATTCCATCTAAATTCGTTTTGCCCCAATTTAGAACTTGAAGCTGTGGACCAGTTTGTCTCTCTCCATAAATATGTGAAAATTAATAGAACTATGGCCATTGGTTTCAGTGTGCTCCCACACTGTCACCTCCATCACCTGTTCTGTCTTATTTCCTAAAAGTAGGTCGAATTTTGCGCATTTCCGAATAGGCCCAACTACATACTGCTTGAGGGAATTTTCCTAACGCAATTAATGGATTCCACCCCACCAAATCCCTTAACGCTCTGGCAGTCCCAGTCAATTTAAAAAAAATAAAATCCCCAATTATAACAATCCTTTTGCTTCTGCATGTCCCACCTCTCTGCCAGTATATTAGTTACTCTAACTCTTGGTAACTGTTTCGGGTCCTATAATACAGCTCCTATAACATCACCATACACTTTCCTATTTATTAGCTCCATCCACAAATCCTCGCTGCTTGATCCTTCAGTTATTTCATCTCTGATTACTGCTGTGATACTCCCTTTAATCAGAAATGCAACCACCCTCCACTCTTTCCGCCATTCCTGTCCTGCCTAACGCAGCTATACCCTGGCACATTAAGCTGCCAGTCCTGTCCCTCCCTTAGCTATGTCTCTGTAAAGCCTGTAATATCCCAGTCCCACATAGCTATCCATGCTCTGAGTTCTTCAGCCTGACCTGTCAGTCCTCTTGCATTGAAATAAAAACAATTTAATAAAAACAGGCATTCTTGATCCTTGTTGTGTTCCAGCCTGACCTGTCTTTTCACTTCACTGTTTCTGATTACTGTATCTCCTTCCAGCCTCGCACTTGCTTCCCTGCTGTTGAGGATCTCACCCCCTGCCAATCTCTTTTAAACCCTCCCTTGGAGCACGAGCAAACCTGACACCAAGATATTGGTCCCCAACCAGTGCAGGTGCTACGTGTCACTCTTGAACAAGTCAACTCTGTCACAGAAAAGACCCCAATGAACTAAAAAACTGAGCGTCTTACCCCTGCACCAATTCTTTAGTTATGCGTGAATCTGCCATATCTTTCTATTCTTACTTTCATGAGCTCATGAAACAGGAAGTAATCAGGGGATTACCACTTCGAAGTCTTAATTTTTAACTTTTCTCCTAGCTCTCTGTAATCACTCTGGAGGACCTCATTCCTATATATACGTGTATCATTTGTGATGTCAACGTGCAAAATGACTTCTGGCTGCTCACCCTCCCCCTTGACAACATTCTGCTGCTGCTCAGAGACTTCCTGGACTCTGGCACGTAGAACCTAACACACTTTGCTGGATTCCCGTTTGAGGCCCCAAAGTCTCCAATATGTCACTCCAACAATTGACTCTCCTATCTCCATCACCCAATTTAGATTTCCCCTTTCCTGCTCTAGCCCAGAGCCAGTGGCACCAACCTGTCTACTGCTGCTTTCGCTTGAACGGTCGTTCCCTCCAACAGTACCTGAAATGGTATACTTGTTTTCGAGGGGAATGTCCACAGGCGATAGCTGCACTCTCTGCCTACCCCCTTTGCCATTCCAAACCTACTCTCTGCCTGGAACACGATAGGGAGCAAGGACTGGCTGTTGGATTAAATTGTGTTTATTTAAATACAGCAGGCTGACAGGTAAGACTGATGAACTCAGGGCATGGATCTTTATGTGGGACTGTGCCATTATAGTCATTACAGAAACATGGTCAGGATGGGTCTTCGGCGTGACCACCACACTAAAGCACTTAAACATGACGTTCGCAGCATCTCTGATAATCCTGAGCGAATCCAGCTCCAGCTTCAAAACATGGTCACCCAGGCTCTGCAGCTGGGTGCACTTTCTACATGTGTAATCAACAGGGGCGCTGGAAATCTCTCTGAGCTCCCACATCCACAGGAGAAACGTACAACTGGACTAACTGCCACCTTGACTGCTGTAATAATGAATTAAAATGACTTTATTTGAGCTTGTCTGTAATTTTGTTCTGAGCTGCTGCTGTCTGAAGCCTCTCAAACTAATGACTTACTACTTACTCTGCTACCAACTGCATTTTCTCTATTCCTCCACAATTACTTTTGTTTAGGGAAGAAGGGAGGCACTACAGTAATGCAATGTTTGTGCCTTAAGCACTCCTTAACACCAAGCCCATGACGACCTGCTCTCCAGAGCACGTTATTACTTGTACTTCGAGGGTGTCTTGCTGAGTCTTCCTCCTGCTGGTGGTGACTGTGCTGAGCAAGATATTCACCCCAACAGCCAATCCGAGTTGTCACAGACCCCTGATCCTTTCTGTCTATTACTACTGCATTTATGAATTCCTTGAATCCGTCGATTGCATTCCAAACTGTGTCTCACTCCAAAGGGAGAGAAGTTATGATCCAGTGAACAAAGGGCTGTTGGAAAATGAATTGCATTAGAGATTGGAGCAACATTCTGGCTATCCGCGCACTGAGTCTGCTTTTCTGTTCAATGCCGTTATTCTGATAATCCCCCATTCTACTTTATTGCATTTTCCCTATAACCAACCCTTGTTTAAAAATCAGTCTGCCTTATCCTTCAAGATGTTTCGTGATCTAGCCTCAACAGTCCTCTGACTTTTCTACAATTATTTCCCTCTCACTGTAGGGAGACTTGGTTGGTTTTTAATCCCATGCCGTATTTCTAGCACTCTGTGTGAGAGTTGTGCCAACATTAGATGTTATCGTGTCCCATCACACCTTTGCTGTGGCCAGAGACAAGAGAAAAAATAAAAATGTGTTCTTCTACCCCATCCTCCACATCAGCCTAAACCCCACTGAGCGCAATAAATCGAGAATAACCACCAAAGCAGAAGATGCCTCCAAGTCCATCGTAAGAAGGAGAAATCAGCACGCGGAGCCCGGCAACGTTCTGTTGGGGTGGTATACGATCATACAAAGTTACGTTATAGCATAAGGTAGTTTGTATTGTCTTTAGTTACATTATAGTACAATTTATTGTTTTAATAGTAATTGTGTCAATAAACTGATGTTGTTGTTTATGAGTCGACTCACAGTTCCTTTGGTGAATATAAGATTTAAAACACACTGTGTCGTGATATAAAAGTTTCCTAACAATTGCAGTTCGCCTGCAAGTTTATCTTGAGACAATCTTGGTCGAGAACGCTCAAGTCTCTTTGCACTTCAGACTGAAGAATTTCCCCGCATTTAGAAAATAGTCCATGCTTATATTCTTCTTATCAAAGTGCATGACCTCACATTTTCCCCCATTGTACTCCATCTGCCACTTCTTTGCTCACTCTTGTAACGTGTCTAAACCCTTCTGCAGCCTCTCCATTTCCGCAATGCTACCTGTCTCTCCACCTATCGTTATATCATCTGAGAAGTTAATCAGAATGTCCTTAGAACATTCATCTAGATCATTAATTTACAAAGTTAAAAGTCGTGGTCCCAGCACTGACCCTTGAGGAATGTCACATGTTACTGGCTACCGTACTGACATGATCACTTTTATCCTCACTCGCTGTTTCCTGCCTTTTTAACTTTTGTTGTTTCTCAATTCCACCGACACAGATTCTATACAATCTGTTCATATTTCAGTGATGGGAACTGAGTGATGGGTCTGCATTATCTTTAACTTATAGCTTGGACATGGACTAAATATATGACATTGTCGATTCCACTGAATTGTGGCGACAAACTATGTCTTTGACGAAATGTTCTGTTTGCATTATGGAAGAATCTGAACACGTGAACCTGCTTGAGAGGACACAGACAATTTCAAATGTTTGTATTCTTCCATAATACAGACAGAATATTTGGTCAAAGACATAGGCTGTCGTCACATTCCAATGGAATTGGCAATGTAATATGTTGACCTTTTTTTGTTTTTGTTTGTATATGAAGAAGACACAAGTTAATAAAAAGATACAAGTTGGTCAAATGAACAACAAATATTGGTGTATGGAGCATAGAATGGAAAACGTGAGTGTGTTCAAATATGTTGGCTGTTTAACGGAATTGCACGAATTATTTAAATGGAGAGATTGGATTGAGGCACAGAGGAATCAGGCACCTGGATCACACAAAAAAGATCGTGTACATCAAGGTTTTAGAGAGGTCTGACAAATGTTGAAACTTTTTTGAAGCAGAATTCATTCAGATGTAGGAAGAATTTTCTACAGTTTTACAGGGTACTGGTGAGACCACATCGAAATAGCTATGGCCATAATGACATGCAAAGCAGTGCAGAGAAGATTCACTTAACTGACTTCTATGACGAATGGTATTTCAGGAGGAAATATTGACCAGACCAGCCCAGGATCTTCTGGAGTTTAGCTGGACAATATGTGATCTTGTTAACTTCAGAATATTCCGAATAGTCTTTTTAAGGTGAATTGTGAAATAATACTTCAGTTTCTATGAGAGATTACAATAAGTGGATGGAAAGTAAAACTGAAGAATACCTCATTTCATAAGATGTGGATTGTTTCAGCCCTCTAAAAATGTTGTGTATTTGTGAACTCTCTTACCATAGAGTGATGAAGGCTAGGACATTGAATATTCATAAAGCAGAGGCAGGCAGATTCTTGACTAAGAACTACCCACTCACGTTGTAAGGGCAAAGAAGGAACACTTACGCCTGATGGTAGTTTCTACTTTTTTGTTGTCTTCAGCTCCGGATTAAAGTAGGAGACGATTCTCATGAAAAGATTGATGAGCACAACTTTCCAAATGTGTTTTTTTAAACAAGTGAAAAACTCCTTTGAAACAGCTTTAGAAATTAGATAATGTCGAATAGATGTCTTAATAATGCAGCTTCCTTTCAGTTGTTGTTGTGAGGTGAGTTTCGTTAGCAAAGCCACAGATCTGTTGCTTATGTTTAATTTCCACTCATAATATGTTAGGGAACCCCAGTGGTCGTGGTGGTGCAGGGACACTAACATTTTTTGTTTCAGGGAGAGTTACAGAATTCTGAACAAGTGACAGTGAAGGGACAATGGTTTCGATTCAAGTCAGGAGGCAATGTGACCTTGGAGATTATATTCCTCACCAATTGATGCTCACAAGCTATGGAAATGGTGAGACTATTTTCTGTTTACAAGAATTAAAGTGATAGAGTTTTATGGCACACAAACAGGCCATTCAGCGCAACATGTCTACACCAGCCAGAAAACACCAAACTACGTTAATGCAAGTTACCTCAAGTCGCATGGTCGACTCTGCTCTGGCATTCTGTGTTCATTCAGCTGCTGATTAAACGCTGCATTAACTTACGTTATTCGTGTCCTGGGCTGTCAGTTGGCATTTTATTTCAATGTATTCACACTACTTCAAAGTCCACAATAAGCTGATCAGATCAGTAAACATGGTTACATTGTTCAATTATTATGAGGAAATTGGATTTTTCAAAAATTCATTTGGGATTTTAATGGAGCTAGACCAGCATTAATTTGTCCTTGAGAAGTTCCAGTGCAGTTGGTGTTGGTCCATCCAAGTGGCTGTTGAGAGGGAGTACCAGCTGTGCATCTTATGTGCTGGTTTAGCTGGGAGTAAATATTACTGGTGGTGGACGCAATGTTAAACAAGCTGCTGTACTGTGATGAACAGCTGGCAGGAAAACTGATTGTTTGTCAAAGCAAATATGTGGCAAGTAATTTATTATTCCGCAGAGAAATAACAACCTTACAACTAGAAGTCTATATAACAAAGAAGGAAAGTTTGTTTCTATGTTATTGGTGTCATTAAACTAATGATGTTAAACAGCTAGAATAATGTTGGTGGGGTTATTGAACGAAACTTTCAATGAGCATGTGAATTATCGTGGATATTTTCAGAGATATTTTCAGGCTGTCTTCGGTTTAGTAAGTGCTGATGCTCCATGGGATGATGCTGATTTGTAATCTCCACACTTACTGAGCTCACTTCGATGGAACAAACCAGCAATTGGGTGGTGCTTCACACAATATATTATGGCATCGTATCATAACGAAGATGCCCATCAAATCCGGCACCATCAAGTGCTGATACAAGTGTTTTTCCAAGTTTGTACGGTTTCCTTCCTCAACCACCCTCACTGGCAATGTATTCCAGAAGCATATCATTCTCTGGACTCAAAACAGATTTCACAAATCCTCACTCAATCTCTTGTCTTTCACTTTAACCGTGTATCCCCTTGTGTTTAACCGTATGACTAAGGGGAACAGCTGCTGTCTGTTCACTATGTCTATACCTCTCATGTTGTTATACACCTCTGTCAGGTTCACACCATAACCTTCTCTGCTCCAAAGTAAAACAAAAGCAAATCTAACATATCTTCATGGTTTGAGTACTCTCTTGTGCTGTTATTCTTTCAAAGTGCAGCACATATTGCAGTGTTAAGTTTTTCAGTCATTGATCTGTCCATCTGAATAATCCAGTTGTACCCTCCTGTAACCTAACACTTTCGTCCTCACTGTGAACCACGGAATAATCATTGTGTCATCCACAACATTGTTTGTCATGCTCTAACCCCCACTCCCATCTCCCACATTCTTATCATCAATGTCTATGAATATCAGAAACTAAACTTGATTTTCTACCTGTTCTACAGTCGTTGTTGCAGAGGAAGAACTGATAATTCTAGTCTATAGTTTTCCCTCTTTTGGTGAATTTGCAACATGATGCAGGGGAGAACTGTTATTACAGAGCCACAAGTATTATTTTGGGCATGGAACTGAATTATGGTTTTATACTCTGGCCCTCTGCATTATTCATAAGACTTGTACCTCATTATTCTTGGACTCGCTTTTGGCACTGTGCACTGCAACATTTCCATTGTACGTGGACCTACAGCTTATTCTTTATAACAACATCTCCCTTCACACTTCTCGCACTGTGTATTAACACTACTTCCCTATCACTCCCACTTTCCCTGACTCTCCCTTCCACATTTTGTTCTCACACTAAATGCTGGACATTGCTGACTTCTGCGCTACTACATGTCATCAGTCAATGGTGCATTTGAAATGATCACTGTCCAACAGCAACAGAAAACAACATGTTTGCCACTGTCTGATGCGGCGCGACCAGGATGGCTTTGTTAACTATTGCTACAGAGTGGAGTTTCTTCCTGTCCCTTTATCACAACACTTATCCAAACTGCCTCATCACCAACAGGACAACCAGAATTGGAAATCCATGTATCAATTTTCTTTTGTATATTGTTAGGATATTGATCAAACAAACAGTATTCTTTTCTTTTGCCCCTTATTCTTTCAACTGATCATCGAATATAATTTGAGGTGAGATCAGAGAGACTTCCCTTTCAGTCGAAGCAGGACTTGACTGAGGGTGGAATCAAGGACCCTGAGCAAAACTGTGATTAATGGGAATTAGAGAACCTTCTGCACTGGCAATGGGAACAATGGGAAAACAATCTCTACAATTTATCTTCCGAATTACATGCCATCCTGACTAGGAACTGAATTGTTGTTCCTTCACTACCAGTTGTTAAAACATCTTCTAATGTGCCTACAAGCAGCTTCGTGTGTATGTGCATCACTTGGACAGAAGAGATCCAAGTAGGCTGCTTTATGTCATCTTTTCCAAAGTTATTGTGCTTGACACATAAAATCTGTCCATGCTAGTTCCTTCCAAAACCCGTGGATGACTATGTCCTGTACCAATGTACCTTATGTTTCCACAGTTTCATCTAAAGTTTCAGAAATGTAAGTCCTTGCAGAATGAGTATGACCCTAGTGACACCAGGAGCATGATATGATATTGAGGTAATGATTGGGATCCTTAATTCAATTGGTTACTTTTCGAGTATTGATCCAATATTCTTCAGAGGAACCAAAAGTTTTATTTTAACACATTAGAATTGTACATCATTATTATAACAAAGGCGGGGGTTACTGGAGCCAATATCTCTGTATTAGCACGTAATGAGTTATTTTTCTACTCATGTTGTTTTGTATTCTTTCCATGGCCCAGCACATTGTCTTATCCATGTCGTGGTTTTTAATTCTAAATATTCTGTGCATCGAAGAGCCAGGAGGGGATATGAGAACTCGTTGGTAGATTGGGTCAAGGAAAAACCGAAGGCTTTCGATAACTATATCAGGAATTAAAGAAATGACTAGAGTAACATTAGGGTCTATCAAGTGTAGTAGTGGGAATTTGTGCTTTGAGTCAGAGGAGATAGGGAAAGCGTTAAATGATTTTTTTTTCATCAGTATTCACACTAGAAAATAGCCAATGTTGTTGAGGAGAATCCTGAGATACAGGTCAGTAGATTAGATAGGATAAAGGTTCACAGGGAAGAAGTTTTAGCAATTCTGGAAACATAGAACATAGAACATAGAAAAATACAGAGCAGTACAGGCCCTTCGGCCCTCGATGTTGCGCTGACCG